>NC_089768.1:22857500-22882500 GCF_040412425.1 Macrobrachium rosenbergii | reverse complement strand
AACACAATGTTCCATACAACGCTGCAAGCTTAAAAAAATCATATGAACTGGGCCATGTACGTGGGTGTGCTTGTAACCGTAAACTTAGCACGAAAAAGCAAAACGTCATTACTATACCAGATATACTTCAACCGTGATTAAGGTCGACATGACAATTTTTTTTTCTTCTCAGGAAAGCATTATCTTTTCGAGGGAAGGAAAATAATTTTTTTTTTACTTTTTTGATGCGGTGATATTTTCACCACTCCCCCAAGAGCCGTTAGCTTTGGCAGAAGAATAAAAAATAATAAGGCACGGAACGTAAGACATGCCAAAAAAATTCCTCTCTCTCTCTCTCTCTCTCTCTCTTTAAACATACATGATCGCAATCACACACATATATAATATATATAATATATATATATATATATATATATATATATATATATATATATATATATATATATATATATATATATATATATATATATATATATACTAGCTGACCAACCCAGAAATGCCAGGGAAAACTCTGAATGGCAGTCTACGGGTAGGGTCTCCCTGCGGAATTCCTTTGAGTTCTGGCTCCTGAGAATGTTGCCCTCACCTGTCAAAGCCTCTGTTCCGGTTCCTCTGCTGCTCTGAATGTAGCTGCTCTCACCCTCATATCTACCAGTCTGGTCTCCCTCTGTTCTGGTACCCCTGGTTCTCTGGATGCAGCAGCTCTTGTCATTTGGTCTTCCAGTCTGACCTCCCTTTGTTCCAGTACTTCTGCTGCTTTGGATGAGGCAGTTCTTGTCCTTTGGTTTTCCGGTCTGGCCTCCCTCTGACCTGATGTTTCTGTCATCCTGTAAGCTTCATGCTTTGGGCTCCAGCAGTCTTTCTCCCAAGGGAAGGCCATTTCTTTGGTGGCATATTTTCTAAAAAAAAAAAAAAAAAAATTGTATCGTTATTTTAAGGTTTGTTAAATAAATACTGAGATTGCATATATAGACACTGCATGCAATCCTATGCAATTGAACATGCAACTGGCCTCAGAAAACAGCTGAATTTGAACTAACCCCTAAGTTAGGGTGCTGGCCTAAGGCCTAGGCTCTTACCTAAACTCTTCTATTTCATGTAAAACCATAAAAATAACTGAATATCTTCACATTTCACATTATCTAAGATTCAGCACCTTCAAATACAGATATTGCATGCAATTCTATGCAAATAAATATGACAATTGCATTTAATCTGACCACCTTCACACTTGCCTAACCTAGGGTGGTAGCCTAAGGTTCATGACAGCCTACCTAAACTCTACTTTTGAGGGTAAAAATAAAAAAAAAAACCTTATTAAAATCACAAATATAAATGTTACTGGCTACATCTGAACTTACCCCTCAGTTAGGGTGATGGCCTAAGGTCCTAGGCTCTTGCGTAAACTTTTCTATTTCATGTAAAACCATGAAAGTAACTAAATGCCTTCACATTTCACTTTAAGATTTGGCACCTTCAAATATGGATATTGCATGCAATTCCATGCAGTTGAATATGAAAATAACAATTAATATGACCACCTTCATACTTACCTAACCTAGGGTGGTAGCCTAAGGCAAGCCTACCTAAACTCTAGTTTTGAGGGTAAAAATAAATATCACAAATATAAATGTTTCATTCAAACCTATACTATTGAATATGCAAATGGCCTAAGAAAATGGATGCATTTGAACTAACCTCTAAAGCTAGGGTGCTGGCCTAAGCACCTAAGCTCCTACCTAAACTCTTGTATTTCGAGTAAAACTATGAAAGTAACTAAATGCCTTCACATTTCACATTATCTAAGATTTGGCACCTTCAAATACAGATATTGGATGCAATTCTATGCAACTGAATACGAAAATTACATTTCATATGACCATCTTCATACTTACCTAACCTAGGGTGGTAGCCTAAGGTTCATGACAGCCTACCTAAACTTAGTTTTGTGGGTAAAAATAAAAAAAAAATTCCTTATTAAAATCACAAACATAAATGTTACTGGCCACATTTGAACTTACCCCTTAGTTATAGTGCAGGCCTAATGTCCTGAGCTCTTGTGTAAACTTTTATGTTTTGTGTAAAACTATGAAAATAACTAAATGCCTTCACATTTCACATTATCCAAGATTTGGTGCCTTCAAATACAGATATTGCATGCAATTCTATGAAACTGAATAAGAAAATTACATTTCATATGACCACCTTCATACTTATCTAACCTTAGGTAATGGCCTGAGGTTCATGCCAGCCTACCTAAACTCTAGTTTTGAGGGTAAAAATGAGAATCACAAATATGAATGTGGTAATCCTAAGCCGTAGTTCCGCGATGAGCTAGACTATGGCAATTGACGTTTTCCTATCTGATTTTACTTGCTTTACAAGAATTTAAAGTAATATTTTGTCGGGCGGCTGTAACTAAACTGTAATTGACCTTTGAAGACTTCACTACTGACTGGGTAGATCTAAGCCGGCATTCCGCGGCGAGCCCCCCATCCCCCTCTATAGCTAATACGGAAAAATTGTAACCAGTAAACACCCCTAAACATACCCTAGGGGTGTTTACTGGTTATAATTTTGCCGTATTAACTATGGAGGGGGATGGGGGGGCTCGGCGTGGAATGCCAGGTTAGATCTACCCCATCAGTAGTGTAGTCTTCAAAGGTCAATTACAGTTTAGTTACAGCCGGCCGACAATATATTACTTTAAATTCTTGTAAAGCAAGTAAAATAACATAGGAAAACGTCAATTGCTAGCTCACCCCGGAACTACAGCTTAGAATTACCATAAATGTTTCATGCAACCCTATACTATTGAATATGCAAGTGGCCTACGAAAATGGCTGCATTTGAACTAACATCTAAGCTAGGGTGCTGGCCTAGGGTCCTAAACGTTACCTAAACTCATCTATTTCTTGTAAAACCATTAAAATAAGCACTGAAATAAGATACACAAGTGTTGCATGCAGTTCTAATATGTAGGTGGCCTAAGAATATGGCAGAAATTAAGTGATAAAAGAGGGCCTGGAGTCACCCCTAAACCTAAACACAAGGGCCAAAGGGTCTTATTTTAAATTCCTTGACATTTAACTTTATCTAAAATTTTAGGGCCTTCAAATACTGATACTTTATCTTACCTTTATTTTAGAAGTTTCCCAAAGTTATGTTATAAATTACTGTCTTGGTTTTTGGTGGAAGAGTTCAGTCTGATTGTCTGCTGGAGGGTTTCTGTAAAACAATTGAATCATTGTTATTTTAAGGTTCACAAATAATTTAAATTTGTGCATCTAAATGTGCAGGTATTTTCTAACAGACAATGCCTTCAAAAATAACTTTACCTAAGATTTGGTACCTTCAAATACAGATATTGCATGCAATGCTATGCAACTGAATATGAAAATAACATTTACCATGACCACATTCATACTTACCTAACCTAAGATGGTAGCCTAAGGTTCATGCTAGCCTATCTAAAGTAAACCCTCATTAAAAATGCAAATATGAATGTTGCATACAATCCTATGCAACTGAATATGCATATATCCTAAGAAAATAGCCGTCTTTGAACTAGGCCCTAAGTTAGGGTGGTGGCCTAAGGTCCTATAGGGTCTTACCTAAACTCTTCTGTTTTGTGCCTTTACACTTCACTTTATCCAAGATTAGTATTGCATGCAATTCTATGCAACTGAATATGAAAATTGCCCACTTACCTGAGTCAATTGCTTAAGAAAACGAACGAATTTGAGCTTACCCTTAAGGTGCTGGCCTTTAGGTCCTAGGCTAGGTTTTTACTTAAACTTTTCCATTTCATGTAAAATCATGAAAATATCTACTGAAATTGCATATATAGGCGACGTAATGCACAGATACTTTATCTTACCTTTATTTTAGGAGTTTCACGAAGTTATCCTGACGCTGGCGTTAAGAATTTGAGAGTGGATATGATAATAGGGTTTAGTGGAGTGCCGTGTGAAGGTTTGTTGTAGGTGTTCCCGTAATACTCTTAATTATTTATTTACCAAAATCGAATCCTTATTACCCCATTATAACATTCCCTGACATTATTAATCAACTAGTAATAATCATTTATAAGAAATAATAATTACATACATTATTATTAACGCCTAATATCGTTAAATAATAAATTTTCTGAGATTATTTTCTCAAGGTTTTGATGTTCCAACTGACCATAAATCCTGGAAGAAATGTTGGACCTTTCATGTTTCCACCCAAGCTACTGAAGAAAAGGTTGAGTAAAAACGAAAATTTAATTTGTTTTGTCTATGTATGTCTGGCACGGGGTGGGGGTTTGATTTTGAGTTCAAAACCTTTCTGGGGTGACAGAGGCCGTGTGCAAAATTTTGTCTGGGTCTGTTAAGCGGTTTGGATTTCTGTAGAAACCAAACTAATATACAAATATTCATATATATATATATATATATATATATATATATATATATATATATATATATATATATATATATATATATATATATATATATATATATATATATATATATATATATGTGTGTGTGTGTGTGTGTGTGTGTGTGTGTGTGCTACGTATTCACATGTATATTTGAATGTATGTACCAAAGAATGAGTGTGGGTCATTACTGAAGCAAGCATTACATTTGTACATATACACATGCAAAATAAATCAAGAAGTCCACCTTTTCTTCAGCACAAAACCAACTGGGGACGATTATAACGTGAACATGCTAAATTGTCGCTAAATTATTAAAAGCTTTCCGTAAAAACGGGTAAGCGCTGAGAATCCCCCCACCCCCACCCCCACCTCTCTCTCTCTCTCTCTCTCTCTCTCTCTCTCTCTCTCTCTCTCTCTCTCTCTCTCTCTCTCTCTAGTGAGCGAATTTTGTAGGTGACCCTTTTACACCTGACCCAGTTAGATAATTGCTCTCCTTTTATATCGTACGCTTTCCTTTAGCAAATAATGTCAGGCAAGCATCCGCTCCGATTCTTTTGCAATTTCATCTGCTACGCTTTAAAATTTTAGCTCTTGCAACCAGGAAACTCATTTTCAGTCAAAAAGCAACAACTTTTTGCTTGTTTAACAATTAATTTAAATGTCAGGTCCAATGAATAACGGGCACTTTGATCAACACGAATTTCTACACACGAAAAACATACGCATACATAACAAAGGGTGTATATATATTTTTAAACATATATCTTATTCTCAATAGAGGTAGTGACTGCAGAAATGACCAACCAACGAGAATCTCATTCATGAATGAGATTAAGACACGGGGAGTTTTGGAATCTGAACCCGGGGTCGTTTGCTTGTGAGACAACCTTGTACCCAAGGCTGATGCAGAAGGACCCAGGGTCCAAATTTCAGATATACCGAGACTTCGCGCTCATGCGTCATAGTGTACGTATGTATGTATGTATATATGTATGTGTGTATATATACATATATATATATTTATATAGATATAC
Source organism: Macrobrachium rosenbergii (assembly GCF_040412425.1). Lineage (NCBI taxonomy): Eukaryota > Metazoa > Arthropoda > Malacostraca > Decapoda > Palaemonidae > Macrobrachium > Macrobrachium rosenbergii. Next base: position 22,877,037 of record NC_089768.1, on the reverse strand, counting down.
ATATATACACACATATATAAATAGATAGATAGAAGGATAGATCGATATGCAGCGTTGAGGAAGGCTGGAAATGAGTGGAGATTAGTGAAAGATGAAGCACAAGGAAGCCTTGAAAAGTGAAATTTCTTAGGGGCCCACTGTGTCACGCAGCTTTGGAGGTATTGACGATGATGATGAACTATATATATATATATATATATATATATATATATATTATATACATGTATATATATATATATATGCATATGCATACATACATACATATATACATATAATAAATATAATAAATGAAATGATTATCCAAATAAATGGAGCACTGGAGTGTGTCCAATTTCAATGCATTTAAAACATCATTTGCTGAGCCTCTAAATCTCCCTTCATTGTCAAACCAGTGGCGATAACCAATCGGAGTCGACATCAACAGAGCCTCCACAGCATCCGAAAACATATCTTAAAAGATCGTGCAACAACGCTCTTTCCTTTTCCTTCCAACTTCCTCGAGGGCCATAAATATTTACTAGGTTCCCGCTGTTAAGGAAAACTATTAATACTGATTTATTGGGTACTTCGGTGGCACCTTTTAATCTGCCTTCGCCCAAACAAAAGAGGCTCGACCTAGATTAGATTTTTCTCTCTCTGGCGCCACTCCAGCGAAAGTCCGATGTGTACGGGTGCGGTCCCTTCCCTCCTTAAATCTGCCTGGCTTGGCAGGTTTTACCCATCTGATTTGATGAAATGATGTGTGTATGCATGTATATGCGTATACACAGACGAGCATTTTATACACACACTATATATATATATATATATATATATATATATATATATATATATATGTACATATATATATATGAATATATATATATATATATATATATATATATGTATATATGTGTGTGTGTGTGTGTGTGTGTGTGTGTGTGTGTGTGTGTGTGTGTGTGTGTGGGTATATTGTGCATATCCCAACCTCCTCACTCTTTCAAGATATGTATCTGTTCTTGAACGATCGTTGTCAAGTCAGCGTGTCAAGAATGTTAGAAGGTCTCGACAAGAATATCAAGAATATCAAGGTCACAAGACACCTGTCATTACCATCAGTCTCAGTTCGTTTGATGCAAGTGCTTCCTAGAACACATCGTTCTTCAAAGGTATTTCTGTCTAGAATTCCCCACTTGAATAAAATCAGTGATTTTCCTTTATCTGACGAAAAAGGAAATGATCTTTGTTTAGTCACAAATGTAAGTGTTAGCTGTTATTAAAGATTCATGTGCTTACAAACACTAGGCCAGTACGTGATGATCATTAATTCTCATCATACCAAAGACATATGCCGTATGCATACATGTAAGATGTTGTCTGTTTAATCTAACGAACTTTTGGAAACAATAGCGAAATACACGGTAACATGTGAGATAAACACACACACACACACACACACACACACACACATATATATATATATATATATATATATATATATATATATATATATATATATATATATGTGTGTGTGTGTGTGTGTGTGTGTGTGTGTGTGTGTGTGTGTGTGTGTGTAAATAAAGACAATATCCACGAAGGAAAGAGAAACAATCGAGTGCTAAAAATAGTTAAGTACACCTTAGTTTTACCAGACCACTGAACTGATTAACAGCTCTCCTAGGGCTGGCCCGAAGGATTAGACTTATTTTACGTGGCTAAGAACCAATTGGTTACCTAGCAACGAGTGCTGCAAGGCCTTTCAACTTATAGTCCTTTACCTAGCAGACTGAAGAAATATAAAAAATAAATTTACATAGAAAGCTCATATAAATGATAGATGGGGATCACAAAGGAAAAAATGTGTACCTGGAATCCAACACAATTGAAGAATTAGTAGAACTGCCAAAACAGGGCTAAATATTTAAGAGGTTTTACAAAGGATTAGGATCAACCATTCAGAAGCAGGGACAGGACAATTAAAAGATTAGACAAGGAGGTGACTGACCACCAAAAAATGTTATACAAGTGAATAATTCTCTCTTTTTTTTGGGGGGGGGGGTAAATGATAACAATTTTTGCAAGGTGAACATTTTTACAAAAAAAAAAAAGAAAATTATATTAAACATATGAATACAAAGAAAATATATATATAAGGTAACTAATTTGTAATTAAGTTAGTGATTTTATCTTTTAGGTCATTCTTGAACATTTTTTAATACAGGGGTCCAAATAATACATGCCAGGGTTAAGGTTAAAATTACAGCTCAAAGTAAGCTGTACAATAGCGGATTCTAAAAGATTTCTTGAAGAGAAATCTTTCGATCTGGCATTCACTCAACTTTCAGTCCAATTTATCCTGTGAGAGTTTTCACTTAAATGAATGTATATAGCTTTGGATATTTGCCCAGTTTTGACAGAATACTTATGTTGTTTAATACGTACATCTAAATCCTTGCTAGATTGGCCAATATAAAAAGAAGGGCAGTCCAAACATGGAATTTTATATATTATGTTGTTTTCTTTTTAATGATTGTAAATTTGTTTGTCTTTTTAGCCTTGAAAATGGGACTTGTGGTCCAGAAATGTCGGCAACTTTAATAAAATCATGATATCAACATGTCTTGTCCCTATATATATATATATATATATATATATATATATATATATATATATATATATATATATATATATATATATGCATACTACATACATGTATATATGTATATGTATACATATAAAATATATATATATATACATATATATGTATATATATGTATATATATATATAATCAGTGAGAGAGAGAGAGAGAGAGAGAGAGAGAGAGAGAGAGAGAGAGAGAGAGAGAGAGAGAGAGAAATTTAAAACCATTTCTGTCGATGCGAAAATCGATTTTTGCCCGTTACCCAATGTCGCAATAGTCATACTTATCAACGATTAGAGAGAGAGAGAGAGAGAGAGAGAGAGAGAGAGAGAGAGAGAGAGAGAGAGAGAGAGAGAGATTTAAAACCATTTCCTGTCTCTGTGACATGTATCCGTTATTGATCCAAGCGTTTCTACTTTCATGCGTTGCCAACCAACCATCGTGTTGGTGAAATAATACTGATTTCTAAATTATAAACAATAGCGTCCATAAGGACTTTTTACGTCCATAAGGACTTTTTACGTCCATAAGGACTTTTTACGTCCATAAGGACTTTTTACGTCCATAAGGACTTTTTACGTCCATAAGGACTTTTTACGTCCATAAGGACTTTTACGTCCATAAGGACTTTTTAAATATACGCCATGAAAATGATTAAAGGTTAAAAGAAAATATGTTAAATGCAATAATGTCTTAAATGTGTATTATAAGATTCAATGCCAGTGCATAATTTTGTCTACAGATAATCGTATACGTTTCTGCGAGTTCAAGTATAAATGTGTTATATGTACACACACACACACACACATACACTAGTTTTTTGCTCTGACTAATAAACAGCAACCTAGATATTTCACTGTAGACGATTCTAGTTTAATACCATAAGTTTTAGCAACAAGTTATACGTCTAGGGAATTATATTTGATAAGTGCTTCAGTCCTGGTCTGGTCAGGATTCGATTCCCTTTGTGTTAGATACAGAGGTAATCTGCCTACTTACACATTCGCCTATCATGTGTTCATAGGCAACAAAAAGCAATATATATATGCATGTATATATATATATATTATACATATATACTGTATATATATGTGTATGTGCGCGCACGCGCGTGCGTGTATGTGTATGTTTGTATGCTCAAGTAAAACGAAGATCATTTTATGACAGCCTTCCTGATTATTGCCGGGACTACAGTGGCGGCGATGGTGGCCAGTGTACTTTGATAAGTTATCGTAGAGATTATAACTACTGAGTCATCAAGGGTTTTAGCAGGTCTGTGTGTGTGTGTGTCTCTCTCTCTCTCTGTCTCTCTCTCTCTCTCTCTCTCTCTTTTCCTCCTGATACGTCTCGAACTGGGTTCACCGGCTCTCAGAGGCTTCTTTATTCATCTATGGTGTTCCTATTTTGCGTCTTGCCAAGCCATACTCATGCTTATTACAGTCAGCTTATTCTACTGTGTATGGCTTTCTCAAGGTCGACTCAGCTTTTGATTTTTTTATAACAAGATGGTCTCTTATCCATACTTATAAACTGAGTGGATGATATCATTGATTTTTATCATTATTTCTATCATTACCATGCTTTATTTGTGTAATATTCATGTCAAGTGTTTCATTTTCTCTTCAGGTGTACTGGTATAATCAGGTTGTATAACCCACGTCGTTTGTAAGTGATCTGGATTTACTATAAAATTTTCCAGACCTGTGGAAAACCAGAGAATCTTGTTAAAGAAATGACAAGAACAATCTACGATCAAGAATCTATTACAGGTTAGGTTACTAAACTAAGAATTTTAGCGCAACGTCTCCTCAGTTAATATCATTTGGATGAAACATTCATAATCAGCTGTGTTTGTCACCTTTGTTTATTGCATTTGTTACCCTTTTCACAAAGACCGTTGAACTGTTGGTCTTTGGAATTAAATCCCTGCTATTTATAACATTGAAAATGAAGAACCCTCTCTTTAATACTAAGCCGTCTGGATTAATTCCTTGTGACAAGGTACATTCTGCCACTCGCTCTCTTTTCCAAAGAGCCCTGGGAATTAATTGTTGATGGCAGGGATCCCCTAATGAGTTATTCTTGAATTAAGATTGCGGGCGAACAAGAAGAGGTCTGTTGAACTGGCAAACGATTAGCGACGCGTTGACGTTACAATTCTTTCGTCATTTACGTTGAAATTACGTAGCAAATGACTCTTTTAAGGTGCCTACCCAATACAGCAAAGTATGAAACAAATACAGATGCGTTTAACAGCTTCTCAAATCTCAACATATTGATAAGTGGGGCTGAAACACGTAGGGAAGCCAGACAAGAACTGAAGCCAAGCTAAAATTTAAATCAAAGCTGGTCCCATTGCTAGGCTCGCAGCCAAGACCTGTCATTTCATCCAAATCCTTCGGGCCAGCCCCTATGAGAGCTGATAGTCAGCTCGGTGGTCTGGTTAAACTGTTGTAGTAATAATAATAATGTAAACAAAACAAAAAAGATGAGATCATTTACTTCAAAATAGACAACATTTTGGGGAATTTCAGATTCTAATTTTTGTTTTGCAGTGGAACTGACTGAGCATCTCTGTTTTGGAACAAGAGTAATATATACAGTAATCAAGCAATCTCAACTATCTGGCAAATATAACACCTTGGATCACCCTGTGCTAAGGCTCGGAGCGGTGCACGCGAACTCCACCAGATAGTCATAAAAGACACTTGTTGTTAATAACATTCTTTGGCCACCACAGACTCTTGCGGTGCTTTTAGAGAACTTGCACTCATTTCTAATTGGTTAGGTGGTGCAAGACACCTCGAAAGTTTTCAGCCTAAGTGAATGGTGCAATGTCTTGTAATAATACGCTATTTCCCGGGTTCGGAAAAAGGTTTAGAATACGTGGGACAGGTTGGAAAAAAAATGAGGAGAGACTGGAGAAAATTGCAATGTGTCATTTATTAAACAGAAACTTTACTTCATATAACATCGCAAACTGACGGGACTGACATTCCACTGTACGTGGGGGCAGATTTAAAAAAAATTAAGAAAAACTGGTAGTCATAATCACGAAGAAAATTGAAATAAGTCATTTATCATCCAGAATTTTTGATTTGATTATAGCCTCGCAGGCTGACAGTTGTGTAAGTGAGCGCTTCTCCAGACAGGTGGTTTCTAGCGCCATAAGGCAAATCGATTCTGGAGCACTTCAGTAGAAAAAGATTTGACAGACTTCTGAAATGAAGTGATGCTGTCGCACGGTCCCTACGGAGAGACAGAGAGAGAGAGGTGACATTTATGAAAGACCTTGCAGAGTCATCTGACGAGAGGAAATGCGGGTGTGTTTTTTCAAGGATTCTCGTCATGAAGTAATATTGCGCTATTTGCCCTCAAGCGTTAAAAAATATAAGTAAGTGGAGGATTTACATTTTCGTATGAAATGGTGCTCACTTTTTACAATCTCATTTTCAGAAATCCATTTCAGTTTGAGGATCGTGAAGAATCTGTAAAATTGTTAAAAATTTCATTTCTATTTGCCCGTTGTCAAAAGTCGTTTGTGATCTTGTCGCAAAATTCCTTTTAGTTTCAAAATCTGATTTTTCATTTTGCTGTCGTGAATTATTTGTAGTTCCTGTTTCTTAAACGGTCAGTAATTTAACTCCCACGTTCCTGTCATGAATGATTTTGGTTTCGGAAACACTAAACCATTATAAAACGCTCCTTTGTCATGAATTGTTCATATTTTCACTGTTATGATTTGTCATGTATTAATGGAGCCATAATGAAATATATTAAGTAAAATTCACTTATATTAAACTTCAAATGCTTATTTCACGTTTTTACTGCTTTGATTTTATATTTGATTTTATATTTGCCGTTCCCTGCGCGTCTATTCACACTTCTAAACCGATTTTATAATCTAGCATGGAGGACTCCTGTGCTTTTTAAAGTTTTATTCATATCATCTTAACTTTGTTTTTGATTATTGCGAAGTATCAATTGCCACTAAGGAAACGTAAAAAACGTGCTATAAATGTGGAAATGTCGTCTTATGTGTAGTAGAGGTTTCTTTCAATATAATGATAAAAAATAAAGTAGCAAATTGCTGGTTCAACGGCATTTAGCTTGTAGAGAATCGTCTCTATTCTTCTTATTATCATAGAGAAGACTCTACGAACTAAATGCCTTTGGAACAGCAATATTTTTTTTTTCAACAACACTGCCCTGAAAAATGGACTCCTCCCAGATAACAAAGTAACTCATTTTCTTTAACTGAAAGGCAACATTGGACAAAATAAACTCGACGAATCACAAGTGAACGAACATCGTGAGCACTAGAGTCAACCAACTGGATACGCCTTTATTCCTTTCGAATATCCTACTCTGAGTTCCACTGCTTTCCCCTCGGCACTATTTAGTTCCTCGTTGGGAGAGTCGGTCGAGTCGTCGGCTAGCACTCTGCTAGGCCCGAGTTCGAGTTTCCGGCCGGCCAATTAAAGGAATTTATTTCTGGTGATAGAAATTCATTTCTCGGTATAGTGTGGTTCGGATTCCACAATAAGCTGTATGTCCCGTTGCTAGATAACCAATTGGTTCTTAGCCACGTAAAATAAGTCTAATCCTTCGGGCCAGCCCTAGGAGAGCTGTTAATCAGCTCAGTGGTCTGGTTGAACTAAGGTATACTTAACTGAGGAGGGTCACAGATCACATGTTTTGGGAAAATGCAATACCCAAAAATACATACTTATTATTATTATTATTATTATTATTATTATTATTATTATTATTATTATTATTATTATTATTATTATACCCGTCACATAAAAAATTATGGCAAAATTTCAGTGATTTTCGAATTATATCGCATATCAGTTATATCTAGTTCCCTAGGGTGATCTGCATATACTCACAAAAAAAAATCTACTTTTTATTTCTCCCCACCCCAACGCCCCCCACCCCCCTCCCTTTTACCCTTTTACCACGCCTGAATCATTTGATAAAAGATATAGAAGATCCGCGATAAGCTATGAGGTCTGTAAAAGTTTTTCGTTTTTATTTTTACTTTTACTTATTTATTTATTTATTTTTTTATAAAGCTGTTGCGTCAGACTCAGATCTGCTAATTAGGCGATGCATTGGTCTCTTCAGCTTCGAGGAAAAAACCTTAATGCTCAGGAATCGAGTGTTTTTTTTTTTTTGCTATTTTTTGCTTTTTTTTTTACAATACTGATTTTCTGGGTAATAGCGTTTTGTTACGAGAAAAAAAAACCCTAGTTGTAAATCACTTTGCAACAAAAGAGACAATTTATTTCTATTTTACTGCTAGGGTCGTAATAAACAATGCCATAAATAAAAGTAAAAATAAAAAAAAATATGCAGAAAAACAGAGGTTTTTATTGTTGAGGTTCAGTGTTCTACTTTTTCTCTTTCGGTTGCGTTTTACTAGAGGTAATATACTTTGTTTGTGCCCTTGTACCTTGCTACGTAGTAGATGAGAATGAATGTTGGTTATTCTTTGTTATGGCTTCCCTTATCAGCCTGGCAAAAAGACGACTAGCCTTTATTTTCTGGAGTATGAACTTCGCGTTTAAATGGTTGAACGTGATACGATGAAGAAAAAGAGTAAAGAAAAAAACTAATTTTTGTATTTAAGTTTAAGCTTAACGATAAAGACGGTAAAGAATAAGAACGTTTACGACAAATCCTCTCTTTACTTTTTGAAGGATTTTAGAAAATAACTCTTAATGGAAAATATAAAAGTTATTATCGAAGTGACGATAAAAACGGCTAAGCATCAGAAATTCGACATCAAAATTAATGCTCTCTGTGTTTCATGAAGGATTTAGAAAATAAGTCTTCAAGGGGAAAATAAAACCTGTAATATAGAAGTCATGATAAAGACGGTTCCGTAGCGGGGTTAGTGCCGTCCGTGCACCTCATGCGGTGCACTGTAGGCATTACTTACTTAAGGTTCTTTTGCAGCGTGCCTTCGGCCCCTAACTGCAACCCCTTTCGTTTCTTTTACTGTATCTCCTTTCATATTCTCTTTATTCCATCCTACTTTCCATCCTTTCCTATTATTGATTCATAGTGCAACTGCGAGGTTTTACTCCTGTTACACCTTTCAAACTTTTACCGTCAGTTTCCGTTTCAGCGCTGAATGACCTCATAGGTCCCAGTGCTTGGCCTTTGGCATAAATTCTATAATCAATTCAGTTCAATGATAAAGACGGAAAAGATTTTAAAAAAATATTCACCGAATACTCTCTATTTCATGAAAGGTTTAGAAAAGAACTTTGGAAAAATGACCAAAACGGTAGCATCCATATCAAGATTGTATAATCTTTGGTAGCCATCATGAAGACATAATTTGATGTTTAACAAATTCCACGAGTGAGGAGAATCCCAGTAAACGCTACTGCCGTGTAAACAGAGTCAGTTTAGGGAATAACTGAAGTGATGGGACTTTCCAATATTACGGCAAACCATATGACGTTTTCAGGCAAGTGTAACGGTTGGAAGACTCCTCGATAGATTTGTCCCTAACGAAGACAGGACAGGTAATAATCTAATCTAATTCTTTTTTTTTTTTACTCCTTTATTGTTATTCACCCCAAAATCTTGTTATAGGATTGAATATAGTTCTTAAAAACCGAGAAAAGAAATTGACTCAAGAACCGCAGTTAGGAAATAGAATTCCATTCTTCTCCGAAGTTACTTAGTTTCCGGAGAAAGAATCTGCAAGCATGACTTCAGTAAGAATATAAACACTGCTCGTATTTAAATACCACTTGCTCACTAACGCCATCTACCGTATGAGCAAGCGCTGTACGATCCGCGAAATAAAATCCCCATAACAACGATAACGAGAGATAAGATAGCTTACATTTCAGTGTGAATTAGACCCAGCGAGCGAATTACGCCACCTACACTAATGCAGTAATTGCTATTATAATTTTGGTTGTCCTGGATTTTCCATGTTTTAATTTATGCAACGTCATTCAAGTGAAGCTGCTGTTGCAGCTGTTGTTGTAGTTGTTGTTGCTGATATCCATTTAAGGAAGTGGCAAGCACTGAATGCGAAAGCACAAGAAAATAACGACCTATTTACTGTTTACATTCCGAAATAACTTTTTATCTTTTTTTCTGAGATTTAATGTTATCTATCCAATAACTGTAGTTGTTGTTGTTATTGATATCCACTTAAGGAAGTGGCAAGCACTGAATACGAAAGCACAAGAGAAGGAAATAACGACGTATGTACTGCAGACATTCCGAAATAAGTTTTTATCTCTTTTAGTTATTTAATGGTGTTTATCTAATTGCTATTGTTGTTACTTAACACTTAATACGAATGCACAAGACAATAAAATAACGACGTATGTACTGTACATATATATAGAAAAAAAAATTTAATTTTTTTGTAATTTAATGTTATTTACTGGATTACTATTTTTGTTGTTGTCATGATTAATATCCGCTCAAGGAAGTGTCAAGCACTGAATACGAAAGCACAAGACAAAAGAATTTAGCGACGTATCTGCTGCATGCATATAAATTTTTTTTTTTTTTTTTTTTTTTTTTTTTATAAAACATCCACATCGCCGACATAATCTTCCAAACTAAACCACGATGTTATTAAAGCTACATCTCTCAGGCTTTCATCTACACAAAGGAAAGACGAAATAACTCTGGGGCGAAGGACTCACGCCGTACCCAATGCCCTCACCCACGCGCCCTCAGAATATCCTCTCATGGAAAGAGTAAAAGACAAAATGATATAAAAGTGACGCAGGGACTCGAATCAGGTCACCGATCCTTGTAAACTTGTATTATTCATATTCTTAAGCGTGCTCATGAATATGTACTTATGTATACACACATAAATACCTACTTACATACATACATATATATATGTATATATATACAGAGAGAGATAGATAGATACAGATATAGATATAAATATATGCATGCATAAATACATACATACATACATACATACACACATCTACACATACATATATATATGCATACATACATGCATATACATATATATTTGTGTCTGTTTATAACCTCGAGTGCGTTTACTCGTGTGTGCAACATATACCCAACGGCAGATGTTCTTGCAAGTCTTTATATCATTCTCTTCGAGGAATTGCGCTCCATAAATATCATGCAAAACCCTGGATCAACAATATAAATCAAACGCATTTTTATCAGTACAGTCTATAATTGTTTAATTTTTATTTATATATATTCATATGTTCAAAATGCACTGTTAAACATGACATCAATAGTCATGATTTTGATAAATATCGGGGCAATTCATCTTTCTATTTTCGTTATGATTTATGATTGTCCTGAGCCAAATTTAGACCTCATTAAAAGAGACCAGACGACTACTGAAATCCCGGAGCACAAAGCAACGCACAAACCACTCGGCAAACATTCGTACACGTTGCCAATTAAGAAGGGAATCAAGTCACAAACAAACAAGAGTCCGACGTGCAAACAGGTGGAGTGATAGATGCGTGAAAATATCCCGGTGCGGAGTCAAACACGCGGACAAACATGCCGATCGACAAACAGTCAGAGAGACACTCTCGGTAAACAAAGTGGGTGATAATCATATTCAAACAAGCACGCAGTTGGACTGATAGCCAAAAACATGAACACCAAATGAGAGACGAATGCGTAGGCACACAACATGAAGGGCGCGCGCACACACACACACACAAACACACACACACACATACACACACACACACACACATATATATATATATATATATATATATATATATATATATATATATATATATATATATATATATATATATATATATATATATATATATATATATATATATATATATATATATATATATATATATATATATATATATATATATATATATATATATATGGTTAGGTGGTTGACGTTACCGCATGCTGATATTCCGGGTGCGTGTTCGCATATATATATATATATATATATATATATATATATATATATATATATATATATATATATATATATATATATATATATATATATATATATATTCATGTGGTTACCGTTACCTCATCCTTATATTCCGTGTGTGGGCTCGAATCCTGCCACGGGCGTCAGAATTTCGACATTTGGCTCTCCAGTTGGATCTCAGGTTTTTTTAGTGAAGAATTCCTAAAGAAAAGAGGGCTTAGCAGTTACCTGGTAAAAATATTATAAACATATATATATATATATATATATATATATATATATATATATATATATATATATATGTGTGTGTGTGTGTGTGTGTGTGTGTGTGTGTGTGTGTGTGTGTGTGTGTGTGTGTAATGTGAGAGCAAAAGTATTGGGTCCGTTTATTAACATCATCTGCTAGAGACTATTAGAAAGTAGCGTTATGTTCGATCGTAAACCGACTCCTCCGTATCAAATGGGAATTGGCTTAAACGAATTAGTAACTGAGAACGATAAAGTAATTAAACACCTTTAAAGACTAAAAAGCTCTTGCGTGATCTCGGTAATTGTAATTGTCAATTAATTCATTTTAGATAAAACTGAGTAACTCTCTCCTTCTGTCCAAGTGATAAAGTCACAAGTAGCAGACAGATAGGTGAAGAGATAGTTAGGTCGTAACAGAGAGAGAGAGAGAGAGAGAGAGAGAGAGAGAGAGAGAGAGAGAGAGAGAGAGAGAGAGAGCAGCTTTATGACAGTGCAAAAGTAAGTCAAGAGAGAGAGAGAGAGAGAGAGAGAGAGAGAGAGAGAGAGAGAGAGAGAGAAGAGAGAGAGAGAGAGCAGCTTTATAACTGCAAAAGTAAGTCAAGAGAGAGAGAGAGAGAGAGAGAGAGAGAGAGAGAGAGAGAGAGAGAGAGAGAGCAGCTTTATGACTGCAAAAGTAAGTCGAGAGAGAGAGAGAGAGAAGAGAAAGAGATGCTTTATGATAGTGAAAAAGTAAGTCAAGATTTCAAGAGAGAGAGAGAGAGAGAGAGAGAGAGAGAGAGAGAGAGAGAGAGAGAGAGAGAGAGAGAGCAGCTTTATGATAGTGCAATAGGAAGTCTAGATTTCAAGAGAGAGAGAGAGAGAGAGAGAGAGAGAGAGAGAGAGAGAGAGAGAGAGAGAGAGAGAGAGAGAAAGAGAGAGCGAAATTACAGACAAAATGATACCCAATGACCCACCCCTGATCAATATATTAAGCAACAACTGACGCCCAAGGGTATATCACGCTGTCTGCCATTGTTACTCTCAGAACTCAGTGTTTCGTCACTCGTCGTAACTTTCAGGAGTTTCAAGAGACGAGGACACATTATTTTCTTCCATGAAATAGTTGGTATGATTACGAGTTGAAAAAAAAAAAAGCTTTGGGGTACTTCTAAATAATGAATAAGAAACAGGAAAAAAAAAGTTGAAGGTTTACGAGTAAGTGGTAAAGATAAGAATATGACCTTTAATTTTTTTTTATTTAAACTGGATGGAAGCGATTTTTCATGCGGATAAAAGCGGATTCTTACTTTAATCTTCCAGGAAATAAACAAACAGAAATAAATAGATGTAGCAAAGCCATGTTGCGTCCATACACAATTATCATTTATCATTGAGGTATAGAAAACACAAATTTTCATGGATCGATGGTTTATAGAAAACATAGTCACGCGTAGTAGCATTATTATTAATACAAGTATTATTAATGCCTTTCTGTTTTACATCTATGGATGCCAAGAGATGATGGAAGGTATTATAAAACCCCTGACATAATCTATAATAATAAAATCAGAGTGGCTCTTCTTTGTCCTTCCCGGGTGACAGTAGGGGAGACATGACACAGCCACCCACCCCCTGCAAACAGGTTTGTCTGTCTTGGTGGGGGCGGGGTAGGTAGGGAACGGGAGGGTAGGTGAGACATCAAACCCCCCTCCGGGTGGGGGCAGGATAGGTAGGTTATCGGGAGGGTAGAGGAGACAGCAGCGACGGGTTCCAGCGCGTGTAGCGCGCGCCAACAAACTCCTTGTAAATGATACTGAATTCCGTAGTCAATATGAAGTGATTCAAATGTAAGACGTTTTACTTATGATAAATAGAACCTTCGCTTTAATTCAATGCACATTTCTTTTTTTGCGATGTAAAGAACACGTAATGAGTAGATTATTGCGTCTTAATAGCACGACAGGAAAGCTGTTGAATAAATAAGAAATATATAACTAGGAAAATATAGTTTGTCGTACTTAGCAGGGTAAGGTCGTTTCAAAGTTTGCCATCTCGGATGGCTATCTCCAAATAAATTCGTATTTAATTTGTTCATTTGTAAGTAGCAAATAGAGGTCAAATTGTGAAGAAGAAGAAGAAGAAGAAGAAGAAGAAGAAGAAGAAGAAGAAGAAAGAAGAAGAAAAATATGCTGATGAAGATGACATTGTAAGTTGCAAAAAGTCATCAAGCAATACACAAACGACATAATGTTTATGTCTTCGCGAATTCTTTGATGAACTTTATTACTTACAGTGTCACCTTCATCAGCATATTTTCTTCTTCTTCTTCTTCTTCTTCTTCTTCTTCTTCTTCTTCTTCTTCTTCTTCTTCACAATTACGTCTTTTGTGTATTGTTTGATGACTTTTTGCAAATTACAATGTCATCTTCGTCAACGTATTTCTTCTTCTTCTTCTTCTTCTTCTTCTTCTTCTTTTTCTTCTTAAGAGATCCAAAATTTGACCCACTTTTTCCACTTACATATAAACAAATTAAATACGAAACCAGTCTGAGATGGCCACCACATTAAGCCAGTGCCAAACAATTAGATAACTGATTAGCTAAATACCACTCAACCCTAGAGCTAAGCATTAAATCAGAATAACGAGCAAAAAATACCGGCTGCCCGAGTCAGCCCGGCTCCCCTAATCGACAGGGCATAAAGCAAGTACCAGATTCGACCTTGCATATGAACTACACAATACCTGAATCCACTTGGATACAGCGACGAGGACGAGGGAGGCGCGTCGACCGAATTAATTAATGGATTGCGCTGACGCTTCGATTGTGTAATACCTGTAGAGGGGGTGAAACGAAATGCAAGGGCTTTCGTTACTGTTATTATTATTATTATTATTATTAATATTATTATTAAAGGGGATATAGGAACGTTTGTACTGAATAAGCTCCTAAAGTGAAATATATATATATATATATATATATATATATATATATATATATATATATATATATATATATATATATATATATATATATATATATATATATATATATATATATATATATATATATATATATATACATACACATACACAGTACATATAAATATCTATATATCTATATATACATACATATATATACAGTATATATACATATATATATATATCTATATATATATACATACGCATATATATATGTATATATATAAATATAAATTTAGTCCCCACAAACATTAATGATTATAACAAATGAGGGAGAACTTGTAGAGATGGGAATATACCCATGAACAGTAATACGCATAATGGTTGATGATCTGTACGCGCGCGTGCTCCTGCAAAGACCCAGTGCAAAACATATTCGTTTTAGCAAACATTCTTTCAGGCACGAGGCCGCTTGTTAAATACACACACACAAACACATACACACACACACACACACACACACCTTCATACACCTGTGGAGCTACACTGAAGGGATGTCATACTGATGAACTGATTAAACGTTACCTTTGCAAGTACACCGACCCATACATAATGGACTTCAGCGCGTATGTTCTCTCTCTCTCTCTCTCTCTCTCTCTCTCTCTCTCTCTCTCTCTCTCGTCACTGGCCATGCTTACTGTAAAATATGCGTAGGGTCATCACAACAACGGCAATTATTTAAAATTTAATTACAGCTCTGGAAAAAAATAAGATGAATTCTTAAAACCTAAAAAGTTAAAAATTGGAGACAGTCTGGTAAATGACACAAGAATGAATTTATCATCGGAATAAAAGGAGATTAATTAAAAGACTCGCAGTTAAAGCTATTCATAAGTGTCACTAACGCAACGTAGCGTATATTCACTGTAGAGACAAAATGATGCGTCAAGACGAAATTAATAACGAGGCTTACTGGCGGATATTGGAAATTTCGTGAGCAGTTATTGAATCCATCCGTCGTCATTGCAGTTGCATAAAGGATTACATGCGGAGGAACGGAATCGGTTTACACATGGAAGAGGACATGCCGATTAGGAAAAAAGCTCCACATGACACACGTGGACCTTTTTATATGTCTGTGTGTGTGCATGAGTGTGTGTGTGTCAGTTTGTCGCTAATTTGACTTATTTTCATACTATGTAATCATTATACGGCACAATTAACCAACTGAAATTAACTTTACTTTACCCTAGGAGTAACTTGCAACCAGTGGAATTAAAACGTAAGTGCTCCTATACTGTACTTGACCATATCTTTCTCTCTCTCTCTCTCTCTCTATACACTCTATATATATACATATATATATATATATATACATATATATATACGTATATATATTAAATTAAAGTCCTCCTGGGCCTCTGTAGGTTCATAAGGCAGGTGCTGATCTCCTGTTTCTTAGGCTGACAGCGAGTGGGGGGACAGGTCCCAATGCCTAAGACGCATGGCCAGTGTCGCTAGACCCACTATTTAACTACCCAGCTCCAGGGCTGGTATCTATCCTCCTGCTGAACCCCTCGGGCTTTTTCGGACCTTTAGGTTGACAGGCTACCGGATTTGTGCAGTGACTCAATCCGAGCCATCAGTGAGTGGCGGGATTTGAACCCCGGCCCTCTCGACTGGTAGCCGAGAATCATACGCCACCACAGCGACATATATATATATATATATATATATATATATATATATATATATATATATATATATATATATATATATATATATAAACAGAGTTTATGGCCACAAGATACGTCACAAAAAAGCATAGGTTCGAATCCTGGTCAGGGTAGGAAAACTTACTGAATAAAAGTCTCTTTGTGTACAAAATGTTCCCAGATTAAAGTGGATTTCATATGAATGGGTTATTTGTGGTCTAGCATTTGACAGTACCAAAATGCCGTGTGTAAAATTAGCGGAAAGTTATATATACAAGCAGCTGAAGTATAAACTTGTAATAACACTAGTTCTTATTAAGTGAGCAGCCCCATCGGTTACTCGGTAACCTGTTTTTACAACAGCAATGATAATTGTCATTCCTTTTCTCACGATAATGGGTAACATCTCCAATCATCCTTATTTATTTTAGTTCTGAATTAAATAGGGCAGGTCGTGAGACTCAAAATAACTGATAAATATGGTATTTAAAAAAACAAAGAGCGTCACAAACTGTTATTTAACCGATTAGCCAAAGCTTCCAACTCTAAGAATGTAGATCACGCAAGTATATGCAGCAATGCAACAAGTGAAAAATGCGCCGAAGTTCCTTCGGCACAATTGAGTTTTCTGTACAGCGTATAATCGAGGTCACCGAAAATAGATCCATCTTTCGGTGGTCACGGTATAATACAGTATGAGCCGCGGCACATGAAACTTTCAACCACGGCCCGATGGTAGCCTGTCCTATAGCGTTGCCAGACGCACGATCATGGCTAACTTTAACCTTAAATAATGTAAAAACTACTGAGATTAGAGGGCTGCAATTTGGTACGTTTGATGATTGGAGGATTGATGATCAACATACAAATTTGCAGCCCTCTAGCCTCACTAGTTTTTGAGATCTGAGGGCTGACAGAAAAAGTGCGGGTGGACAGACAAAGCCATCTCAATGGTTTTCTCTTACAGAAAACAGAAAAACATCTATAATTAAACAAATGATGGATTTGGTCAAGTATAGTGACAGAATCAAAGATTTAAATAAGATAAGAGCTGATCTGATTAGATCAGATTAATTATTCGAATACCAGTTGACAAATCACTGACGACAATATAACGCCAGTTGATCGTTGGTTTATCAGGGCTGCAGCTGCATACTGTCAAACCTATTATTCTTATCAGATATGGTGTTGATTCTATAGCTACACAGGTTGCACACGTAGGTAAATTAATATAAAAATACCAAATATGGTATAGATACGTTCACCCTTTTACTGAGGCGCTTGAGGGGCTATTTCCGTACCAGAGTATTAATAACAAATGTCATTACGATGACACTTGCTGGGTCTTTATTGCTTATTGTGCGATCGGGCGAAACACACACACACACACACACACACACACACACACACACAAAATTTTCCTCCAGCATTTGACACGAATAGTAAAAAATGTAAATTATTTATTCTACTTCCTCTTTCTACTACTCCATACTTTATCAATGAGACAGGAATTCCGAAACAGATTGAATTCTACAAGAACTAACAGCGAGTCTGAATTGCTGTAAGTTACAAAATGCTCTGTCAGTGAATACAAAAGTCGATTTATTGACTGGCTTTGATATTACTGTAAATGTTTTAATTATAAATATTTTAAGCCTAGTATTCCAACGTTAATGTACACAACTATCCGTACTATGGAATTAAAAATTGCCGGTAATATAAGAGAGGATCAAGAGGGAAAGTCTCGTCCAAAGGGACTCTTACGTTCAGCATTCTTACTGTATATACGGGGGGTGAGAGAGAGAGAGAGAGAGAGAGAGAGAGAGAGAGAGAGAGAGAGAGAGAGAGAGAGAGAGAGGCTGGCCCCGCGTTGGACAAAGTCAAGTGGGGTTCATTACTTGTAGAATGTCATTGTTAAACACTGAAAGAATAAATAGAGATACACATTGTGTTTTGTAGAGATAATATAAGGTAGCGGATTATTTCATACCAACAAGCCAACCATTTTCTCTATGTATGTTCAACAGTTCACAGTCTGCATTTGGAACCAGTTCTTTCGCTCGAGAACTAGATTAGAGCCATGGAAATATGATAAACTGAACGCTTGTTTCATAAAGATCAAAATGACCTTGCCGGACTTAGAATAATTAAGACTAGACCCTCTCTTTCCTTTTCTATAACACCTCTTTTTCTCCCAGTCATATCGTTCATGTTTCCCACTCGTTAAGATCGCCAGCTCGCCCTGCTATTTCATCCTTAAAATTAAATTAAAGAATAAAATACCCTCATCAGGTTATCTCTTTCACCATCGTAACAACTCTATCGAGATAATGTATTACAGCGTGTCCTTGACAACCGTAATCGCTCAGGACTTGAGGCATTTTAACTCTTGTTATCTCACTCGTGCTGAGGTCACTCCCACGGCGATCTCTCTCTCTCTCTCTCTCTCTCTCTCTCTCTCTCTCTCTCTCTCTCTCTCTCTACGGTAATCAACTTAAATCTGGCGCAATGCTCACTTACGAGACCGTAAGACCCAATCATCTATGTGTGCAATAGAGGAAAAAACCCCGCAGATAAAAGTGTTATGGCAATCACAATTGTGACAACGACACCAATTGGTATCTGATCTGGTCACACTGATCCGTTGTTAAAGGAACCATCAAATAAAGCGTCTTTTATACTACAGGGCTCTGGGACTTTCTACCCTGCTGACATTTACTGCCGTATATTTTTCATTGTGTATTTTTTACCATTGCTTGCCTTAGGTACTAGTTCTCCCCCCCTCCCCTATCCCCACCCAGTCCCCAAAAACCCCGCCCCATAGAAAAGCCATAGTGATGTCAGTGCATCTTTAAATGCGAATCAATCTCCAGTGGAATGAACAATGCCATAAAGTTGAAACACTCATTGTGTTCATAAAACCAGTCACTGTGTTTCCGTTTTAACAAAAAAATGTTTTGTTAAAGCGAGGAAAACTGATGGAGCGAAAGGAGAATGACGACTGAAGTCTTACTCACGTTTTTCTTTAAGGTCCGTCATCATTTTTACGATGTTCATTATCTTCTACTTGCTAACTACAGTA
>NC_089768.1:22830000-22840000 GCF_040412425.1 Macrobrachium rosenbergii | reverse complement strand
AAAAGACCAACGTAACTCGTATAAAAATTCAAATATATTACGGAAGTCTCTCAATCACGGAAGCTTTCCTGTTAATTAGCTTGATAAATAGATTTTTCATTGATTCGTATCACCACACAATGCTATGTAAAATAGTCAATCTGGAAAAGAGCGTCCATGAACAAACTCACAAGTCTGATCAGTAGCTGGATAGGTGACCAGTAAGAAAAGACCGTATGTAAGAGCCCTGGATCATAAGTGATTAGTCGACCAACTTCATCCGAACACAGCGGTTATAGTAAGCAGGATGGTGACTCCTGGCGTCATCCTGTCAGCCGCTACCATTCGATACACACAAACGCACACACACACGCACACACACATACATATGTATATACTGTATATATGCGGGTATGGGGAACTTATGTGTGCATGCAAGAGAGCGCGTGAATGCTCCCATATGCGTATTTTTATATTTTGATTAGTTTTTAGTTTTCTGAAAGGAAAACTATTGAGATGGCTGTCTGTCTGTCTATCCTCATTTCTTCTGTCCGCACTTTTTCTTTCCGCCCTCAGATCTCAAAAACTACCGAGGCTAGAGGGCTGCAAATTGGCATCTTGATCATCCACCCTCCAATCATCAAATATACCAAATTGGAGCCCTCTAGCCTCAGTAGTTTTTATTGTATTTAAAGTTAAAGTTAGCCGTGATCGAGCGTCTGGCACCTCTACAGGTACCAACAACACAGGCAACAGCCGGGCCATGGCTGAGAGTTTTATACAGCTTTATATGCTCTACAGAAAACTCGATTGCGCCGAAGGCACTCCGGCGCATTATTTACTTTTTGTTTTTGAATTTCATTCTCCCCCATTGTTCGTAATTCATCATCTAACCACAATGCCTCACAGCTTCTGCATTACAAGCAAAAGGTGCTGCATCCCTCATCCACAAGTAAGTGAACAACATGTGGTATTGTAACATCATATGCACAAATCTGTTTGTGGTCGTTTGTTTTTCTCTCTCTCTCTCTCTCTCTCTCTCTCTCTCTCTCTCTCTCTCTCTCTCTCTCTGTCGTCGAGAGAGAGCCTATGTACATGAATTAAATTGTATTTAGATTTCTTTTTATTTACTAATTCTGGCTGTCTGCCTATCTGTCTGTCTGTCTGTCTGTCTGTCTCTCTCTCTCTCTCTCTCTCTCTCTCTCTGGCGTCGAGTGAGTGCTTGTAAGCTTGAGTCTATTTGTATTTAGATTTGCTTTTATTATTTTCTCTCTCTCGCTCTCTCTCTCGTCGAGAGAGTGCCTATGAGCATGAGTATATTTGTATTTAGACTTCTTTTTCTAAACTTTCTCTCTCTCTCTCTCTCTCTCTCTCTCTCTCTCTCTCTCTCTCTCTCTCTCTTTTCGATTGCGTGCCTGTAAACATGAGTCTATTTGTATATAGATTTCTTTTTATTATCTCTCTCTCTCTCTCTCTCTCTCTCTCTCTCTCTCTCTCTCTCTCTCTCTCTCTCTCTTTTCAAGCGAGTGCCTGTGAGCATGAGTCTAAATGTATTTAGATTTATTTTTATTCTTCTCTCATTCTCTCTCTCCCTCTCTCTCTCTCCCTCTTGCGTCAAGTGAGTACTTGTATCCATGTGACTATTTGTATATAGATTTCTTTTTGTCATTTCTCTCTCTCTCCCTCTCTCTGTCTGTCTGTTTCTCCGTCTGTCTGTCTGTCTGTCTCTCTCTCTCTCTCTCTCTCTCTCTCTCTCTCTCTCTCTCTCTCCCTTGCGCTGAGTGAGTTTTTGCAAGCATAAGTCTATTTGCACTTCGGATTTCTTTTCGTCATTTTACTTCTTATTTCAGTACCGATTCATTCCTCAGCTTTGCCTTGGGTTTGCATGCGATTAGGAGTCGTGCATGCATCCGGAGGTTTATCGTTGTGATCTGATGCACGCGTCCCAGTAAGTGCGTTCTATTTCTCTCTTTCCTTTTTTTTTCTTCTTTTTATTTTTTTGCATTCAGCCGACTGCGTCCTTATTCTTTTGTTGTTTGTCGAATGTGACACGACTACGTGCGTCTATGAACGGTAATGCGACTTTTTGTGAGGACGTACATGCGCACGCATTCGCATACACAGGCACATACACACACACACACACACACACACATATATATATATATATATATATATATATATATATATATATATATATATATATATATATATATATATATATATATATATATATATATATAGAGAGAGAGAGAGAGAGAGAGAGAGAGAGAGAGAGAGAGAGGGGAGCGATTGAAAATATCAGATGCTTTGGTTAGAGAGCCAACATTCTTATCGCTCAAGTTCTTGATTTAGTGACGTCATGTTTAAAAGTATTCTCGTGTCTTCTATGGCAAGATTCTCCTGCCTTAAGTGCCTTCCCCCGCATCTAACGTAAAGCTCACATATTAATATTCTATTTTTTATATATTTAGCTTTATATATATGCTATATATATGTGGGTGTATATATCTGTATATATATATATATAAATTATATATATAATGTATATATATATATGTGTGTGTGTGTCTGTGTTTGTGTGTGTGCTTGCGTGTATGTGCATGTGAATGTGCGTGCGTGTTTGTGTCTGTTTGCTTGTATGTTCAAATACATTTAACTGCTTCCCCTGACGTGCGACAGATCCAACTCACTGAGATATTTACACTTCCCTAACATTAACGACCCCATACGCCTACACAAAATGCTCTTTAGCACCTACACCTACACAGACTACTCACCAACTCCTACACCTACTGTACACAGGCTACTACTCCATTTACACCTTCCTTACGCGCCCTCTCTCGCTTCCTGGATACTGAAGCTCATCCATTTCTGTACGCTTTTTCGCTTCGTCCATCTTGCACTTTGTAGGTCTTCCTATCCTCCTTCCTCCTGACACTTCCGAATTGTCTTTAGTGTTTTGTTTTATTTATCAGCCTCTCTTCCTACTTTCTTTCGTCCTGTCTTAAAAATGCTGATTCAGTCTCTAACCTACGCTAACTTTTTTTCACTTCGCCTTATCAGTTCTTATGATGTATGTACCAAAATAAAACAAACCAATCTATTCACATTCAGTGTTTTACCTTTTCATTTGCAATATATTTATATACAATATATATATGTATATATATAAAGTACACATATATATATATATGTGTGTGTATATGTGTGCACGTACAGTATGTCTCTGTATTTCTAATGGAACGGAACATTAAATGATTCCAATGCGTATATAAACCTTGTGCATTAATGTGCATCGTCTAATCATGAAAAGTGCCTTAAGATAATATATTTTCCTGAATAAAAAGTTTAATCTGATAAAAGAATTAACATTTTTTTATATAAAAGTTCAACAAGAAAAAAGATGAACGCACTTGTCACTCAAATAGGCTATAGGTTGTTATAATCTTTACTGGCGGTCAGTCAGGAGCAGATATAAACATAGAGAGAGAGACACGCAAACAGAGAGAGAGAGAGAGAGAGAGAGAGAATAAATATAATCTTATCAGCACATCCTTCAGCTCTTGGTCTTGGGGTGTGTGGGTGGGGCTTACTTAACGGGAGGCGAGTGACGGGTAGGAGGGGTGGGGGTCAGTGAATGGGCGAGACGGAGTGGCGTTGGTGGTGGGGGCGGGGCCTTGTGTCTGGTAGGGGCGAGGCAAGGGGGAGGGTGGTGTAGCGAGTCTTGACTGCAACCACTTGCACGCTCAGCTGCTGACCTATAAACCTACTTCCGATATCCAATACACACCTAATTCCCTAGTATATCGCTTAATTACCTAATTTACCTGGATTATCGGCAATGCTCTAACTGCTAATGACTGCTCACCTTTGTAGATTCACTGACTAAGGCGTAATCTTGTACTTTTTATTTTTATTGGGTGCGATTAAACACTTGGAAAAGTCCCGATCTATTTCGGGATTCTGTCTGTGATTCTGCATTCGGGCTCGTTCTCTGCGAAGTGAATTGCATTGGTAACGGACACAGAAGAGGGTCAGTGGTGACAGGTCACCTTGCAAGAATAAGACGCCCATCAAGAGTCACGAATGTTGTGACGTCATGGCTTCAACCAAGGGCCCATCATCATCGACAGTTTCACCTGCTGACATCCGGACGAGGTTCTTTCACGTGCACTCCTGATTATTATTAGATCGCTTCCTCAGTTCTCTCTCTCTCCCCCACCCATCTTCCCCCTCCCTCTCCCTCTCACTCTCTCTCTCTCTTCCTTTGATTCTTGCCCGTCCGTCCCCCTAAACCTGTCTTGCAAACGACAAGGTAATCTATGACTTTTATATTTCACCTTCCGACAATTTTATCACCGGCACTTCCATTTTCTATACCTGGCCAGAGGTAGACTCCGTCTTAAGCTTGGCAATCGTAGCACGCAGTTCGTAAAGACTCTCGTTTTCCTTATAATTTTCACCTTACGTAGTTTTAACATTCGCTACTAATTCTGTTTCTCTTCGTATATATATATATATATATATATATATATATATATATATATATATATATATATATATACTATATATATATATATATATATATATATATATATATATATATATATATATATATCACATATATATACTATATATATATATATATATATATATATATATATATATATATATATATATATATATATATATTATATATATATATATATTCATTATATATTACACTGTATATATATATATATATATATATATATATATATATATATATATATATATATATATATACATACAGTATATATATATATATACACACAAAAGTATATTTCAGTCTGAGTTACGTCTATCCATCAATTCTTGAATGAGTGTGTCGTCTTATTCGAGTCTGAATTATATCTATTTCAATTGTTAAATGAACAAATCGTCTTAGATTGGCACGACGCCAACTCGCTTTATATTTGTTTCGTGCTGTCTGTCAAATGCTTGTAAAGAATATTCTATCTGCTTGCATTCTTTTTGTGCTTATCGGCATTCATCGTCACCTCAGTCTGTCTGTCTGTCTGTCTGTCTGTCTCTCTCTCTCTCTCTCTCTCTCTCTCTCTCTCTCTCTCTCTCTCACACACACGCATATAAAGTATACACATCAATGAGATGTAAATCGTAGGAACAAGAGTCACTGTTGCTATTATGATATAAAATCATTCTCTCTCTCTCTCTCTCTCTCTCTCTCTCTCTCTCTCTCTCTCTCTCTCTCTCTCTCTGACACACACACGCACGCACATAAAGTATACATATCAATGAGATGTAAATCGTAGGAACAAGAGTCACTGTTGCTATTATGATATAAAATCATCTCTCTCTCTCTCTCTCTCTCTCTCTCTCTCTCTGACACACACACGCACGCACATAAAGTATACATATCAATGAGATGTAATTCGTAGGAACAAGAGTCACTGTTGCTATTATGATATAAAATCATTCTCTCTCTCTCTCTCTCTCTCTCTCTCTCTCTCTCTCTCTCTCTCTCTCTCTCTCTCTCTCACCTGATTTCACGTGTCTGTTTTCCTGGCATGAATTTTTATCGTGTCTTTGTTGTCTGGGCTTAATCTCCTGAACTCTGCATTGATCACAAGTCTTGCTGGTTGTCATCCAACATTATCTTCTGTGTAAAATTGTTATTCCATTTGTTTGTCTCTGTGTATTGTTCTTTCGGTTTTTTTTTTTTTACCATTATCATCTCACTTGAACGTTTTATACTACGTATATTAGCCTCGTCCGCCTCCTCACGCGATAACAGCCTCCACCATTCTCTCTCTCTCTCTCTCTCTCTCTCTCTCACACACACACACACACACACACACACACAATCTGTACAAGTGATTGAGATGTGGCAACGTAGAAACAAGAGGCACTGTTGCTGTTATGATATAAAATCATTCTCTCTCTCTCTCTCTCTCTCTCTCTCTCTCTCTCTCTCTCTCTCACACACGATCTGTACAAGTGCTTGAGATGTGGCAACGTAGAAACAAGAAGCACTGTTGCTGTTATGATATAAAATCATTCTCTCTCTCTCTCTCTCTCTCTCTCTCTCTCTCTCTCTCTCTCTCTCTCTCTCTCTCACACACACACACACACACACGATCTGTACAAGTGCTTGAGATGTGGCAACGTAGAAACAAGAAGCACTGTTGCTGTTATGATATAAAATCATTCTCTCTCCCCTCTCTCTCTCTCTCTCTCTCTCTCTCTCTCTCTCTCTCTCTCTCTCTCACATGATGTATACATATAGGTGAGATGTTGATATAGCAACGTAGAAACAATGGGACCCTGTTGTTACCTTGCGGTCTTATCATTCTCTCTCTCTCTCTCTCTCTCTCTCTCTCTCTCTCTCTCTCTCTCTCTCTCTCTCTCTCTCTCAGCGTGCATGTGAGCAAGTCTTCCTCTCTGTGACGTATAATTTACACTCCCAAAAATCATTCATGCCCTCTCCTGAAATCTCTCTAAAAGAAATCTTCCCAGTGTTTAAGATTTGCTTTCGACTAGTCACTATAGTGCATGCAAACGCTCTTGCAACACTGAATTTTGCTCCTTGCTACTTCCGCTGTTGGCCAGTGACACCTTTCCCAGAGCCTCTCTCTCTCTCTCTCTCTCTCTCTCTCTTCCTATACACACATGCATACATACATAAATATTTATATATCTATCTATATATGCTGTACAGTATATATATAATATGGATATATATATATATATATATATATATATATATATATATATATATATATATAGAGAGAGAGAGAGAGAGAGAGAGAGAGAGAGAGAAATATGCACAACGCGTGTGTGTGCATGTGGGAAACAAGAGGCATTGACGTTCTTATGGCTTTATTATCATTCTCTCTCTCTCTCTCTCTCTCTCTCTCTCTCTCTCTCTCTCTCTCTCTCTCTCTCTCTCTCAACATGTGTGCATGTAATTGATATGTAGCTGCATAGAAACAAGAAGCATTGTTGCTATTATCGATTTACAATCATTGCTACTTTCTCTCTCTCTCTCTCTCTCTCTCTCTCTCTCTCTCTCTCTCTCTCTTCGTGTTGTGAGTATGCATGTACGCGTGAGTTACCTCGTGGATAGGTTAGGTTTTGTTTTCCTTTGAATTCTTCTTGCTAAATTCTTGTTTTTCTGTGCATTAAGTTCTTAGTTGCCATTTTTGTAATTGATTTTTCATGTGAATATTCTATTTATTGAATGCATTATTATGTGTTGCAAACATCCATCAATCTTTCAAGAAGAAAAAAATAACTTTTTGAATTGGGTGGCTTCTGATATCAAAACGGGAAGTTCTAAATATTTGCGAAATTCAATGGGGACTTATTTGAGCGTGATGAAAAGTCGCTAAAAAGTTAAGTATATCTTAGTTTAACCAGACCACTGAGCTGATTAACAGCTCTCCTAGGGTTGGCCCGAAGGATCAGATTTATTTTTACGTGGCTAAGAACCAATTGGTTACCTAGCAACGGGACCTACAGCTTATTGTGGAATCCGAACCACATTGATACACACCATGCCGATATGCGTGTGTGTGTATGTATGTGTGTATGTGTGTGTATGTTTGTTAGTTTGTATGCATGTAAGGTTGCGAGACTCCTTTACCTAAAATAACTGGAAAGGAAATTACAATGAACTGCTGCTCTAAGTAATACACCATTCACGCTCTTGCTCATTGGGTTATACTTTTTCACTTGTTCCTCTTAATGGCTGGAATTTTTACCTACTTCTCTCAGTCGGTTTCTCTTAGAACAAACATACGTTCCTCTCTTCCCGCCTCCCCCTCCTCTCTCTCTCTCTCTCTCTCTCTCTCTCTCTCTCTCTCTCTCTCTCTCTCTTTGAATAGGTTATGTAGGCTATTCGTAGCAAAAAAGTGGATTATGTCTATACATTTTTTAACCTCTGAGCTATACACTTCCATAATATGTAAATCAAAATCTTCTCCAACTATTTATTTTGCACTGCTTTTTCTGCATATGCTCATTCCAATAATTTTCTATATTCTTTGGGATTTATCTAAAGCCTCTTTTTAGTTTTCCGTAAAAGGAAACTATTGAGATGGCTTTGTCTATCCGGACGGACAGACTAAGCCATCTCAATAGTTTTACAGAAAACTAAAACTATAACTCTCTTAATTCAATTTGCTACGAGACCAACAAACGTCCAAGGCTTTATTGGTAATACACTGTTCTGATATATCAAATTCCCTTACGATCTTATTACTTTGTAATAGAAAGTTGATGCTGAGTATGGAGGTCTTAGCAATCACTGTAACAGAATAATAAAATACTAAAGATTGACGTATTAGGAAAAAAACGAATAGTTTAGAAAGTGATGATAATATCCGAATGGCTGTTGTTGAGGTTTATTGATAACTGGTCATGCTAGCAGCAAATATAAAATGGCAAAAAAAAAAAAAAAAGCCGAAGTTTCTTCGGCGCAATCGAGTTGTCTGCACATCATATAACCAAGTCCACTGAAAATAGATATATCTTTCGATGATCTCGGTATAATGCCGTATGAGCCACGGCCCATGAAACTTTAACCACTGCCCGGTGGTGGCCTGTCCTATATCGATGATCAACATACCAATTTGCAGCCCTCTAGCCTCAGTAGTTTTTAAGATCTGATAGCGGACAGAAAAGGTGCGGACGGACCGACAAAGCCGGCACAATAGATTTCTTTTCAGAAAACTAAAAATAGATCTGAATCCCTTCAGTGTCCACTGAGATTTCAAAATAAGCCTATTTTGCGCTTTATTTTCTTGAATTCTGCACTCGTGGCAATATTGCATATTATT
The DNA here is from genome assembly GCF_040412425.1 of Macrobrachium rosenbergii. NCBI lineage: Eukaryota > Metazoa > Arthropoda > Malacostraca > Decapoda > Palaemonidae > Macrobrachium > Macrobrachium rosenbergii. The sequence continues at coordinate 22,831,178 of NC_089768.1, read as the reverse complement.
GAAGTTCTTGAGCTCTTACAAATATTTATGGTAACCTTAAAGGAAGAATAATGAATAAAGCATTAATCATTTTTAAATTCACCTATAACCTGAAATCCATTTCCTCTTGATGAAGAATTCGTCTTTTTCCCAGAATCTACTGAAACATCATCGTCAAGTCATTGAAACTGTTTGCTTACCCTGGTTAGTTTCAAAAGCTTTTCAGCCATTTTCAAATTAACCCGCAACCTAAAATCGATATTCTCTTGAGTATTTTGATTAAGAAATCGTCTATTTTTCAGCCTCTACTGAAACATTCATAAATGCATATTTGAAGCTGTTTGCTGACCTGGTATGTTTCAAAATCTCTTTCTATGTCTGTGGTGGGATAAATGATCTTATGATTCCACTTCAGTTCACCCATGCAATGCATTTCCTCTTGATAAAGAATTCGTCTATTCCCCAGCCTCTACTGAAACATCATCGTCATGTCATTGAAACTGTTTGCTTACCCTGGTTAGTTTCAAAAGCTTTTCAGCCATTTTCAAATTGACCCGCAACTTAAAGTCGATATTCTCTTGAGTATTTTGATTAAGAAATCGTCTATCTTTCAACCTCCACTGAAACATTCACAAATGCATCTTTGAAGCTGTTTGCTAACCTGGTATGTTTCAAAATCTCTTTCTATGTCTGTGGTGGGATAAATGATCTTATGATTCCACTTTAGTCCACCCATCCAACTTACATTGCCTTAATACCCACACACACACACTTTTATCCACATCACTCTTTCTTTGTTACGTGGCGTGTGTGTGTGTGTGTGTTGCTAAGGTTGATAGAGGGAGTATGAAGCAACACAAAGAATTTCCTGTCCGTCCAAAGTGTGCCACACTCAATGGCAATTATCCCCGTAATCGCCTTAAAGTGCCTTTATTGCCTTGTCAGACACACTGCAATTAAGTATTCCCCTGGACAGACATTTTTCGGCGAAAGATTTATAGAGAACGCTCTCATGAGAAGAATTAAACACCTCCCGCCCGCCTTACCTCCGATTCTCTTTTGTTTATGTGATTCGTTTTCGAATTTAACGTTTTCTTTTCCTTTCGTGAAGTGTTAATCCGTTTTATTTTTTTGTTTTTGTTTTTCGCTTGTTTTTAAGGACGTGGGTTTTTGCGCAGTGCTGTGAAATTATAAAAACG
>NC_089768.1:22785000-22825000 GCF_040412425.1 Macrobrachium rosenbergii | reverse complement strand
AAAAGGTAAATGGAGACCTTTACTGTTAATAAGGCAATTATATGGCTTAATCGAGCGTGTTAGCGCGCGCTACACGGTGCTGGAACCCGGCGCTGCTGTTTCTACTACCCTCCCGATCCCCTACCTACCCAGCCCCCACCCAGGGTGGACAAACAGGTTTGCAGGAGGAGGGTGGATGTCTTCCCCACCCTCCCGTTCCCCTACCTACCCCACCCCACCCAGGGCGGACAAACCAGTTTTCAGGGGGTGGGAGGCTGTGTCATGTCTCCCCTACATGTTTTGTAAGTGACTGCAAGTGTGCTCTGGCAGTGACATAATTCATTATATGTTTTTCTGCAATTGACTGCAAGCATACTCTGATTTTTTTATTAGCTGACATTAAATATCCACAACTGATATCACTGAACCCCATCGTGATTGGCAGAAATTCATATCACACACCATCCATAGGTTGCAAATGATATTGGCTGGGGATATTTACCGTCAGCGCTGAGAAAACAAATTTCATTTGTACTCTATTAAAATATTTTTTCATTCTTCACTTCATATTTATGATCGTTTTCCGATCTTTGTGATAAAGAATAATCAAGATCTTAAAGTTTCTTTTCTCTTGTTATAAGTATTCATAAATATGATTGAAATGGAGAGTAATTATATTAATTAGAAAATTAACGGTAAAATAATCAGCCATTAATTTCCGTTTTAAAAATCTACAATCTTCATTCTTTTATCTTTTTGTAGCGTCAGGGCGTTTCCGATTTGATAAATCTCTCTCTCTCTCTCTCTCTCTCTCTCTCTCTCTCTCTCTCTCTCTCTCTCTCTCTCTCTCTCTCTCTCTTTAAATTTCCACTTTAACAAGGCTCAAGCCCTTGAACTAAGATAGATAGACAGAAAAAGAGAGTGCGTTCAGTCTCTCTCTCTCTCTCTCTCTCTCTCTCTCTCTCTCTCTCTCTCTCTAATTTTCCTCTTTAACGATACTTAAGTTCTTGAACTAAGACAGACAGAAGAAAGAGAGAGCGCGTTCAAGTTCTTGAACTAAGACAGAAAGAGGGAGGGAACTAGAATTTAAAGGTCGAGAGAGAGAGAGAGAGAGAGAGAGAGAGAGAGAGAGAGAGAGAGAGAGCGCTTTAATACTTCAAAATCACTTGAACTTCGACCTTGAGCCTTCTTCAGCCTCCACGACTCTACTAGCGTCGGGAAGGCGAATGACAGCAGCCAATTCTCTCTCTCTCTCTCTCTCTCTCTCTCTCTCTCTCTCTCTCTCTCTCTCTCTGGTCACATCATCGTGAAATAATGATACTTAAATGACATCATGCTTTGAGATATATTCATTCACCTCATTATCCTTTTTATCATATTTCTGAAATGAAAAATAAAACGGATACTGGCTTTTGATTTGAGTACCTGTTGCGTCACAATCGAGCGTTTTTGTCTTTCTTAGTCTTTTGTTTTTGTTTATTTTCTAGCGGTATTTGGACAACATCCATACGCAACAGTGACCGGCGAAGCCTCGGAACTGACCGGCCTACAACTTTCACCCTCACCAGAGCAACACCGATTTTCGACAGAGTAAAATTGCACTCTTTCTCAAGTTCCTCTTTATTCCATCTTTTGTCATTGCACTTTCGTTGTCGTCTCATATACAAATCATAATAAAGGAGTCCATGTTCTTTTTTTCTTGTTTAATAAGCAACAATGACGTTCCAAAATCCCTGACATTTTAAACTGAATATTGATGAGTGATTTGCATAATTTCTCTCATTGGCACGGCGGATCAATGCTTTTTATATACTTCACTGCATTATCACACCTTTATCAAATTTGATTCCTTTTCTGTTAGCTATAATTTTTTTCTCTCTCTCTTTGTGATCTCTGAACTGTGATTCTGTTACTTCTTCTTTCATACACACTACCACAGTATTTAACCAGTCCTGTATTTAACTGTCATCAGACAACACAGTATTTAGCAGGTTACAGGAACGGGAAGAAATAACAGTGACTGTCTTCATTAAATAAACAAGTAAAAAATGCGCCGAAGTTTCTTCCGCGCAATCGAGTTTCCTGTACAGCTGCGGCCCATAAAACTCAACCATGGTCCGGTGGTGGCCTCAGCCACGGCCCATGAAATTCTTAGCCGCGGCCCATGAAATTCAGCCACGGTCCGGTGGTGGCCTGTGGTGTTGGTACCTATGGCGGTGCCAGAAGCACGATTATGGCTAACGTTAACCTTAAATAAAATAAAAACTAATGAGGATATAGGGTTGCAATTTGCTATGTTTGATGATTGCGGGGTGGATAATCAACAAACCAATATGCAGCCCTCTAGACCCTGCAGTTTTTAAGGTCTGAGGGCGGACAGAAAAAGTGCGGACACAATAGTTTTCTCTTTCAGAAAACTAAAAAGGAAAGTAAAACGACGTAGAAGCAGAGACGTCTTTCGCTTTTGCCAGAATCCGCAATAACAAGACTAAGACGCATCAAGGACTTGGAGACAATGAATCTCAAGGCTCTGAACAGGTTTTGCGTGAGATCTGGAGAATGCAATTACTGCCTCTTTCGGCGCATTCAGGTGACCATTGTTATCCCCTGGGGATTATCTCCCATTCGGCTCTTCAGTAAATTGTAAGTATGCATAAGGATGTTTGTGTACACTGGTCGGTACCTGATTTCCTTTGTTCGGTGGGCCAAATAAGGTGTTAACGTCGTGGGATCTTTTTTGGGGTGAGGCTAGATTTGGCTAGAATTGCCTGGACAGCCACACAAGCTTTTGACGCAGCGCAGATTCACACGCACGCAAAATTGACAAACGAATAATTAAGTAAATATAAACATTTTAATTTTATTTAAATTTAACTGTGCTTGTAATGTGGTTTGTGATCCACACTTCCTGTATATCCATACAATCCGGCTAAAGGAGCAACCGTGTGACAGGCTGTCCATAAAAACCAGAATAACTGGAAAATCCATCGGTTTCAACAGAAGTTCCTCACCATTGTGGTAAAACTCACAATAAGGTCTCGTTGGTGTCTGATAAAGAATATGCTCCAAGAATGAAGAGAGAAGTTTTTCTCTCTCTCCTTTTTTTTTTTACTATATTCTGATGGAAATGTAAGATACAAAGTTCCTTCTGTTTGTCGTAACAAAGAGCTTTTCTAAGGCAGTTTTTTTTGTACCTGTTTATCCGTACTTTAGGACTTCCAATCGTCGTCTGCTTGTCATCGTCAGCTTCATTCAACGTCAGCTCCACTCATCGTCAGCTGCAGTAATCGTCAGCTTCAGTCATCGCCAGCTCCACTCATCATCACCTCCAGACATCGTCAGCGTCAATCATCGTCAGCTTCGGTCATCGTCAGCTCCACTCATCGTCAGCACCTGTCATCGCCAGCTCCACTCATCGTCAGCTCCAGAAATTGTCTGCGTCAATCATCATCAACTTCAGTCATTAGCTTCAGTCATGTATCTGATAGTCAGTCGACTGTTGCATTTCACAGGTAGAAGGGTATGACCACGTTTGTACTTCCTCTCTCTCTCTCTCTCACTCTCTCTCTCTCTTTCTCTCTCTCTCTGTCTCCCTTTTTCCTGTCCCTTAAAATCTCACAAAGGAACTCGCATCAATGAGGTATTGTAAGACTCGGCAGGGAGGTACTTGCTTTTGCAAGCATATCTCCCTTGCAGTCTGTAATTTCTCGCGTGTTTCGCTACATGACAAAGAAACGTGAAAAATAGAGATATTATTTATTTATTTATATATTCATTTATTTATTTTTTACTGGTAAGACCTTACTCGTTTACGGAAGCTTTGACAGTTATCCTTGTTCGTTTGTGATATTTTTCAAGGAGTAGGAACTTGTTCTACTGCGATCAGAAATGAAGTTTGCTTTGTGTATATATATATATATATATCTATATATATATATATATATATATATATACGTATATATGTATATATATACATATATATACACATGTATATATATATATATATATATATATATATGTATATATAGAAAAAGAAGAAGAAGAATTTAGCATTACTTTAGTTTGGTAACAGATAATGTATAGTGTGTTCGTTTGTGTAAGAATGTTCTGGCCTCAGTTAAATGATCATACAAGCTAAACTTAACGAAGGAGAATGAAACATTTTTTTTACCAATATGATCTGTGTGTGTGTATATGTATATATATATATATATATATATATATATATATATATATATATATATATATATATATATATATATATACATACATACATACATACACGCACAAATCATATTCTTAACATTCTTACCATCTCATACATAAACGAACACACTACATTATCTGTTACCAAACTGAAGTAATGCAAAATTCTTCTTCTTCTTCTTAAGTTTCACTGAAAGCAAGTGACTGCATGTGCGTCTGTTCGTTGTTGCGCCAATGCCACATAAAATACATTTCCAAAGGTTTATCGTCACTTCCATCGATCTATTTATGCCTTTCGAGTACGAAACTGACTGCCGAAGAAACCTGTATATTATAAGCCGAACAGAAGTGGTCCATTAAGATTAACAGATACACACGTACGCGCGCGCACACACACACACACACATACACACACGCACACGCACAAGAACACGATCCAGGTGTTAAGTTCCTTCAGGCTTCCAAGACGAGCGCCTTTATGTTGAGGCATTTTTAAGTTGGTTTCCGTCTAAACGTACAAATACAGAAAGGTGATGACTGGGACGTAGGTATGTTAAATTAATGTTAATGTTCTAAAGTTTTATTGTTTCGGTCTCTAATGTTTTCCAGGTGTTTTCAAATGTTGTTTCTGACAATATTCATTCCTGATGTGGGATGGGATTAGACCCACCGGTTGATTCAGAGTCATCTTGGTGTATGTGATATATTTACTAAACAAATTATGCTAATTTTTCAGTGTGGTAAAATCAGTTTTCTCCTTAAGATTAAGAACCTTGCAAATAAATCTGGTTAGTCACTAATATATATATATATATATATATATATATATATATATATATATATATATATATATATATATATATATATTAAGCCGTTACTCATATAAACATTTATTTATCCTTCACACTATTATTTAAAACAACTTGTAATATATGTATGTATATATATATATACAGTATATATATATATATATATATATATATATATATATATATATATATATATATATATATATATATATATATATATATATATATATTAAGCCGTTACTCATATAAACATTTATTTATCCTTCACACTATTATTTAAAACAAACTGTAATATATGTATGTATATATATATATATACAGTATATATATATATATATATATATATATATATATATATATATATATATATATATATATATATATATAGTGGTTAATCAGATTTATTGTCATTTGTTATATTTTCTGCCGATATGAAATATAAAAGTGAAATATATATATATATATATATATATATATATATATATATATATATATATATATATATATAAATTTCTGATACTCACGTCGGGATCAGACCCAGGTCTCTCAGGTGGAAAGCAAGAGGGCGTTAACCACTGGGCCATACAAGTCTAAAGAAGTTGGAACCTGAAGCAACTGCCCAAGGAATTACCTGGGCAAGCTAACTGCTTGCATACCAGCGAGTTTTCCCCAACTTCCCGACTTGCCCAATAGACAACATTTCATTCGAATTATCCCTTCTGAGTGAATAAGATGAAATCATCAACACACAATCACGTGTGGAACAGAAATAAATTTCTGACTCGCGTCGGGGATCGAACCCAGGTCTCGGGTGGAAAGCAGGGGCGTTAACCACCTGAGAGACCTGGTTCGATCCCGACGTGAGTCAGAAATTTATTTCTGTTCCACACGTGATTGTGTGTTGATGATTTCTATCTTATTCACTCAGAAGGGATAATTCGAATGAAATGTTGTCTATTGGGTCATTGCTGAGTCGGAAGTTGGGGAAAACTTCGCTGGTATCAAGCAGTTAGCTTGCCCAGGTAATTCCTGGGTGCAGTTGCTCAGGTTCCAACTTCTTTTAGACTTGTATGGCCCAGTGGTTAACGCCCTTGCTTTCCACCTGAGAGACCTGGGTTCGATCCTGACGTGAGTCAGAAATTTATTTCTGTTCCACACGTGATTGTGTGTTGATGATTTCTATATATATATATATATATATATATATATATATATATATATATATATATATATATATAGCAACGCACACACACACACACATATATATATATGCTCGTATATATACTGTATACTCATTTATATTTAATAGCGGCAGGAGATTGTGACAAATCTTACTTAATATCACATGAAGAAATACAGGTAGGTTTCCGGGTCTTATTTCATATATAACTACAATAGTTTTACAGTATTACTGTTAAGAGTAGTAATCATTATATTAATGATAGTAATAATACTGATGGAGATATCAAGTGTAGTAATCATTACATTAATGATAATAATAATACCGATGAAGATATCATTACCGTTATTACTCATGAAAAAGGATTATCCCATTCGCATGAAACACTCCCGCGTAATTTCTCTTCCCATCTTAATTACTTTTCGACGTTCTACCTCAGATTTCCCTCCTTTTACCCCCTCTTTCCTCCTCATTTAGTTATTTTCCCCTCCTCCTCCTCTTTGTGCCATCTCTCCTCTTTCCTCTTTCCTCCCACGTGACATTCTGACGGACGAAGGAAATTCGTAACTTTCACTGTTACCGATTTTTTTTTTTTTTTAGCTCGCACGGCGCTGTCGTAATCATGCTTCAAGTATTGTGTGTGTGGTCTGGCTTATGAAGGCTCGAATCTCCAGCGAGCTTGCGGGCGCGCGTCTTTTTATTATTGCGTTTGCATGTGCTTGTATATGCATTTGCACATGCTCATATGTCTTTCTATTCACACTCACATAATTGTGTTTCTGTTTGCATGGCTAAGTATATGTATAGTACGTGCTCATTCATCTACATTTACGCTCATATATCTACCCATAGGCTCATATTGTTTTTGTGTACAAGCATGCATTTAATGCCTTAATATTTAAAATTTTTTTTTTTTTTTTTGAAGCAGAGGATCTGTCATCACTTAATGACCGAAGTCCATTAGTACATTTTCTTTGTTAAGTGAACGAGCTGGTTTTAACCAGTCTTTCCGCCAAGGGTCTCTACAGCTTAAGAAATATTCACACCTTTACTTAAACCCTCATTTATTTAAAAATGTATACATAATAAAGGTACACTTTTACCATGTAACGTGTACCTTACAAATTTGTAGCTCACAAACTATTTCAACTCCTTAATTATAAAAAAATGAATTTTGGGAAGGGACTAGTGGAATATTTACCTAGAGTAGTGGTCCTATCTTATCGAGTAATGGCTGAGAATTTTATATTGTCATGCAATAAAAGAAAGCAAACCTATTATAAGATTCATGGAAAATTATTTCCATGATCATCAGTATAATTAAACGCAAGTAAAAATCACAACTCTTCAGGTGCATAAAATCTAGAATTTCTGGAATAAACAGACGCCCTGGCGTTACATGAGAGAGAGAGAGAGAGAGAGAGAGAGAGAGAGAGAGAGAGAGAGAGAGAGAATTTCAAAAGTACACGAATTCTTTAAATTCGGAAAATAAACGACGTCATTTTTTTACATAAACCACAAATGAAACTAATCTAGAATCTTTTCTCTAAGTCGGCCGCATGTAGTACCACATTCATGGCAAACCCAGCGATTATGAACTTCGAAGCGCTGTAGTTTTTCTTAATTCTTATGGGTCCGCTTCTTTCATGACTTCTGCGAGACAAAGAGGTATTTTGGAGGAATTTTCATTCGCGTCTTTGGATGTGGCCGGAAGTGGAGGTCCGAGATGAATAGATGGCTCGGTTTCCTTTGTGCTGGGGAGGAGTGAGTGAGAGATTGCGAGAGAGATGGAAATGTATATTTTATTGTTGTACTTCGTTTAATCAAAACTTGCGTCACCTTTTCTTCCAGTCAGCTAATATCTACAAGTAACTGCCAATTTTTCCTTATGTTTTAGAGCATATGTGGTGGATACGATCATTTGTTTAACTTTTACAAACATCTGTAAGAGTTGTGTCTGTAGACCTAGCACAAACCCACTCTCGTTTTCCTGCACAGGGACTAGGATTAGCACTGTGGATTATTAAATAACTACACATTTCTCCCTATGTTTTAAAGTTTGTGCGGTGGATATGCTTAAGTAGATTGTATGAACATCTGCAAAAGTTGGTGTTTGTAGACTTATCACAAAGCCACTCTCGTTTTCCTGTACAGAGACTAGGACTAGCACTCAGGATGCCATTACGATAAGTTCTCTTTAGTCGAAATATCACTGTCTAACAACGGCTTCGTCTTATCTTTACTGAACAATGTAGACTTTTTTTTAAAGTAATGACTTCGTTGAAGTTCATTTCCGTCTGTTTTGAAAGTAGTTCAGACGTTTGCTTGCACGTTTCCTATCCTTTTCTCTTTCTGGAAGCATGTACTGGGGAAATATCAACAAAAGCATCGAAAAATTGTCACTGCACAGGGAATATGATGCGTTTTTTGTACTGAAAAGGTTAAAAAACTATTTTTTTTTTTTTTGCTTGTAGGTCCAGAATGTGTTCTTACAGCAAATCTTTGAAATTCAAACCACTTTTTTTTTTTAAACCTAAGTCTGTCGACTACGTTAGCAGACACAGCAGTGAGCGTTGGACAAATGATTCGAAGACCGCTTGTTTAGCCTAGTTTGACATTAAAGGATTTCATTTCCGCTTAAATCTCGATCTGTTTATTCGCATCAGAACGGATTCTATATTCTCTGTTCTTTACTGATAGACGTCTTGTAATTGTTCGACGTTTAATAAGAAAGAGGAACGACCTGTTTGCACTGTGGTAACACAAGGAATGTTTTGTTGCGTACCGCCCAGTCAATATGCATAAATCATCGTTTATGGAAGCATTTAAATGCGTGGCCAAGAAATTCTTCATATCTTTACGAGTTGTTCTAGGAACATGAACAACTCTGGCATAAGGCCAGCTCTGTCTAAAGGCAACCAAAGCTATTGGTCTAACGGGAAAATGATGGTTGACACCTATTCATATTTTATCGTTGAATAGGTAGTGTATGCGGTTTACGTAAAACGGGCTTATAAGTATGAATTTACGGATTGTGTATGTGTGTGTGTATATGCGTGTGTATACGTATATGTAAAGTAAGGTGGATAAAAGTAACTAAAAATTATTCATGTTCATATATGAACATACTGTACATAGAAATCAATAGGCCCATAATAACTAAATTAAGCAGTTTTCAACAGAATCCTAGTTCCGCTAAATGACTAAAATTAACGTCAAAAAACTGAAAGTAAAGGCTTTTAATTAATTCTCTCTCTCTCTCTCTCTCTCTCTCTCTCTCTCTCTCTCTCTCTCTCTCTCACGGGCGCGTGCGTGTGATAACTACTGTAATACCTTTGTGTATTCTTGCACGCTCGCAATCAGTGGCTGCTGTATAGCAGTATTCTGTATGGTTAATCTGTATTATAAGCAACTGCTATCTCATTATCTTTCCAAGCTTATCTATTTTCATCGTAATCGATACTGAAACTGATAAAAAAAATATCTTTCTTATCATAACTTTCATGGTTTGTCAAAAAATGACATTCAGTATCTTCTCATTACGCAAAAAGGCAAGAAATCTTTTTGTAGCGCTATATTCGTCGGTGAATAACGCCTATTACACGTTATTATTCAACCATTCATGCTTATATTTGCTGTTATAGGCTTATAATTTATTTTCAAAAAGTTTTTTAATAAAATTTTTGTTCCAAACATTCAATACCTTCAGTGTATTCCTTGAGGGCATCACTGATTGTTCATTAACTTTCTTTTATTTGGTTTTAAATTCTTTCTAACCCTATCTTTATTTTTTTTTAACTTGAGTATCTCTCCAAGACCAATATATTTCAGTACAGACCTCATGAGTTTTGCTACTTATGTATATCTGTTACTATTCGTATTTTCCGATATCACATTTTACACGCAAGACAAATATTTAACGTCCTATTAGTACAGAGCGAAATATCAACGGTTTGCATTTCCATGTTGGTAGTATTTTCGTGATTGTTATCTTCATACGACTATTATTATTATTATTATTATTATTATTATTATTATTATTATTATTATTATTTAGAACATGAACCTAATTCATGTGGAACAAGCCCACTGGTGCCATATATAGGTCCCGTTGCTAGGTAACCAATTGGTTCTTAGCCACCTAAAATAAGTCTAATCCTTTGGGCCAGCCCTTGGAGAGCTGTTAATCAGCATAGTGGTCTGGTTAAACTAAGATATACTTAACTTTTTGGGGCCATCAAGTTGAAATTCAAGCTTCCAAAGAATGTGGTGCTGATTAGAAAGAAGTAACAGAAGGCAATGGGAAATATAGAAAGAAAAGATCACTCATAAAAAAAAATAAATTAACGAATCTTCAGATGAAGCATAACTATAATTTCTGTCGCTATTCCTGTCATTTTCGATCATCATAAATATTGCCTTTCAAATGATTCAGTGATTTATACACTAAAATTGCCTACAGCAATTACGCTATATTGAAGTATTATTGGAGTATGACTTATGAGTATCTCATTAACGGCCTCTCTCTCTCTCTCTCTCTCTCTCTCTCTCTCTCTCTCTCTCTCTCTCTCTCTCTCTCAGCTACGACCTACAAGGGTAGACTACGTGGTACCAAATTCCCTGGGTAGGCCTACAGAACGCTTGTCCCTTATTGTAAGCTTAATGAGCTAAAAGTGCATCACGATGACATTTTTGAAAAGGCTTAATGGAAATCACCTATCGTAAATAAGTCATTAAGTCTTAAACAGTTCACAAAATTCATTTCAGGAAATCATGTCCAGTCAACGTTAATTCCTTATGCTTCGACGAATCCAGGTGAAAAAGTCACAGAAAAAAAGTCAGGAAAAAAGTCACACCCTTGCGGCGTGTCTAGTACAAGCCCGTTGGGGATTTCCGTGTAAACTTAAAAGACTGTAAGTATCAAAAAAGATAATGACACCCCCCCCCTCAGAAATAATGTGAAATTTTCCCCTGTAACTTTATTATCGGCCACCATAAATTAATGTGACTTTTTTATGTGACTTTCTTCCTAGACAAAATTGTGACTTTTTTCCAGTGATTTTATTACCGGTCACCGCTTCGACATCCCATAAAAAAACTTTTTTTTTCGCACAAGTAAAGAGGAAACAAATATGTCGTGACAGAGACTAAGAGACAAAGAAGGGGTAGAGTACCTCGCGTGTCCTAGAACAAAAGAAAAAGACGCAAGAAAATAATAAAAAAAAGAATCAATCGATAGATGTCAGTGTGACGATGTCTTTGTCCGTGTGAGGACTTTGGCAGGCAATACTATATATATTCCCATTACGCCGTTGCTTCTCGCAGGCTAAGGAAAATTATAGCTTATGACCCCTCAGTGCGGTGGGGGAAAGCTATTGAGCACCCTTCCTTAGCACCATGGTCATTATCGCCAACAATTCCTCTCACAATCGATGGTTTAACAGTAAACTTATGATTGGAGTACAATAATTATTCTTCACGATAATTTCTCTTACAATCAATAGTTTAACAGTAAATTTATTACTGAAGCAAGAACACTGTTCACAGTAATTCCTCGTACGATCGATGGTTTAACAGTAAACTTATTATTGAATTACAATGGTTATTAGTTACAATAATTCCTCTTACATTCGACAGTTTAACAGTAAACCAATCATTGCAGCATGATAATTATCATTCACAATTATTCTTTTCAGAATCGATGGTTACACAGTAAGCTTATATATTATCTTAGGACGATAATTATCATTCACGATAATTTCTTTAAGGCTCGTAAGTTCAACGCAAACTTATTACTGGTGTACGATAATCATCATTCACAATAATTCTTCGAAGAACCCTTTGTTTTACATTAAACTTATTCTAGTGCTGTAATGATCATTCGTCACATTGATTTATGCAGTGGATCAATAGCCTGAAAACTGAGCGTTGGAAAAATTACAGGAATGACACGTGTTGCTTTTAGGAAAGCCTTCTTATCCAAACGTGTGTAAAGATTGGGAACACGTGAATGGCGTTATCCTCTCTTAGTATTACCACTCTGGAAAACCACACTTTCTTTTCTGTTTCCACGTCCTGTCAATATTCTGTGGTCTTTTCATTCAATATTATTAGGAATAATGGAGACAATGAGCTGATATATAGCTCTATAATTATGAAACCACTTGGTATGTGGTTTATATTTCTAACATTACCAAAAATAATGAATGCATGGAATCAATAAAGTGAATGATAAAGCCAAGACTTCAAGTTAAATATGTAAATGAGCAATGATTTATGTAAATTATTAGGCTTAAACGACAGCAGCAGTCAATAGCACCCACGAGGGTAGTACGTGGACACTGCAGTAATCGTCACGTACATTGAACTTCACTTTTTCATTTTTAAAATTTTTATTCACAGATTCATATAATACCGCATGATTTAAACCCAAATTAACATGAAAAGGAAGATGATACAAAATGAAATGAAACACATTAAGCCACGTCACGTCTCTTGATTTGCCATCAAAAGCATAGAAAGAAATGTTAAAAGATCAATCGCAGCAAAGCTATGCAAGAGTAAAGCACTTGAAGACGACAGGGCGGAGGCTCTGCAAAATAAGGGTGGAGCGATGTGAGGTCGTAATGGTGGTGGTGGTGATGGTGGTGGAGGTGGAGGTGGAGGTGGGTGTGAGGTTAATCCGGAGGGAGATGGTGGAGGGTCGATGGTGAGTCTAGGGTGGTGGAGGAGGCCAGTGATGGTGCCTTGGGAATCTGCATGCACATCTCATCCACAAGGTCTTCTTACCAATCACTTTTTATGCTTTAAGTCAACCTCGGCCACCTCACTTCCATTTCCTCAGTTTCCTCATTATATAAGGACGATGTGTGTCGATGATTCATGTGTATGTACACATAGACACATACGTACGTCTATCTAACTATCTATCTAGCTATCTGTATATTATATATATTATATACGATTGTGTATTCCACCTTACGACTTTTCTCCGTCGGTTCCATCAAGTGCTTGTTTGCGTGTGTGTGCACGTGTGTGTGTTTGTATGCGTGCTTACGAACGCTACACCCAACCATATGGATATTTAACGGTCTTTCTATGCCAACGGTATCTGAACTTTCTTGGTGGTCACTTAGCCAAATACTGACCGGTCCAATTGCGGTTCAACGTCATTAATAGAAAGTTTATATATATATATATATATATATATATATATATATATATATATATATATATATATATATATATATATATCATACTGACAAGCAGCATCTGTTTGAGATACGTTTCACTTTCCAAGCAAGAATCGTGACGAAGATATAAAATGATGAAAGAACAAGTATTAGCTAGTGGAGAGACATATGTTAGCTAGCTAAAATGCCTCTCTCTCTCTCTCTCTCTCTCTCTCTCTCTCTCTCTCCCAGGGAACAGATAGTCATTGCTACGGATATGTCTGAAAGGTTAATTTCACTCATGCTGACCTGCTTATCGTCAGCCCATTGTCGAACGTTCTGCCTCGCTGTCTTTGTTTTCGCCGTTTTCTTATGATTTTGTACTTCTTCGCATCGCGTTTTCTCAAAAGCAAGCGTTTTTACCCTTAAGCTTATAACAATCACATGCAACATATGGTGCGTGTATGCATCTGGTTTGTTACATACACACGCACAAGCGCATATATATATATATATATATATATATATATATATATATATATATATATATATATATATATATATATATATATATATATATATATATATATATATGTGTGTGTGTGTGTGTGTGTGTGTGTGTGTGTGTTTGTGTGTGAGTATTTTTGAGCGTGTATATATCATCAACAGAAAGAATTTCACTAAGGTTACATGAGCAGTCACCAGGTAAAAGGAGCCTGTCTTCTCCAACACGATTATAATAATGTTCATGATGATGATGATAATGAGATGATGATGATGATGGAAGGCGCAAAGAGAATATATAATGACATAAAAGTTGCATTTCTGCCTTGACATGTAGCTTTAGGCCATCATTTTGTGAATACTGAAAGAAAAATACAATTTTGAGGCAAGACGGCTAATACACTATTGCATATATTCCTGTTTACCGATAAGAAGTCTTTTCTTATTAGTAATATTCATTTATCACTAATATACAAAAATACTACGCTAACATTACGGTTAATGTAGATAAGTTCCTTTGTTCTTTGTCACCTGTTATCACAGGGTCTAGTATTTCACATGTAATAATCCCTACGCGACATAGGTCTAGCCTGTAATCATGTATAAATAGCCTACTTGAATGTATAACTAAGGCAATAGGTACCTTAATTGACGTCCGGTCGACATAATAACTGCCCAAATGAACGTTCTGCTGAGGCTGATGAGGAGAGAGAGAGAGAGAGAGAGAGAGAGAGAGAGAGAGAGAGATGAGATATTGGCTCTTAGGCCTATTGCTCCGCAGCCGCTGCTGGTGTCTTTGTGGAACACTCAAGTCGATAACAACTTCTCACATAGGTTCATCTCTGCCGCATAGCAAATGCCACAATGAAGGAATCATCATAATTTATAATGATGTCACGGAACCCCAATAAAGACTATCCCAATACGTCAGTAATGGTTATAATTTAATTTTGATCGTCTTCGTTTCCTGTTTTGGAGAATAGATAATGAATATTTTTATGGGATGTTATAACTTATGACTGTCATTTTGTGTTTTGGAAATAGTTTATATTTTCATGGGATCTTGTAGCTTATGGCTACAGTCCTATGATAATATGAATATGATATTCTGATCTTAAGTTGATATATAATTTATATGTTTATAGGTCAATCGGCTGGCTATATAACAGAGGAACTGTTTAGTTTAATGATTTTATTAGAAGAGAGAGAGAGTCTATAAATTTAGCTTTAATATGGCAATCACTTGACGAATAGTTCTAAATCGCCGAGCATGCTGAGAAAGAGAGAGAGAGAGAGAGAGAGAGAGAGAGAGAGAGAGAGAGAGAGAGAGAGAGAGAAATTGCAGAGGCACGCAGCTGTCTTTGTTCGTTGAGTAGCAGTCATGGCTTAGTATGTCTGCCACTTTCGCCGCGTTTTTCATCTCTTTTCACTTTTCCTACATTTGTCATCTCTATAGCTATTACGCATTCATTTTATTGTATAAAACAAGTAATACGTTGTCATTTTTCACAGAAAATAACAGTAAAAATACGTGACTGCTTTCGACCGTCAGTGAAAGGTGTAATTTGATTTTCCTTGTGTTTATGGCCAGAACGTTCCCTTATAATTCGATTATCGTTCTAGAAATTAATTACCGTTACGCCTCCACTGAAACTTCATGTTGGTAAAACACTCAACGTTATTTCTTAACTATCTGATTCTTATTTAGTTACCTGTCTTGCTTTGTTTCCAGAATCATTACCTTTTCTGTCATGGGAAGATTTCCAAGACTATGCAGTTGTCAGTTGCGCCTTCAGTATATCTGCATGGTCCGCTAATACGATTATTACTAGTACTACAACTTCTGGAATAGTATCATCTGCATGGTCCACTAATACGACTACTACTAGTACTACGACTTCTGGAATAGTATTATCATCTTCAGCAATCATCATAGAAGCTGAAAATCTAGATGAATCTGTGTTTATTTCGTTCGAAACTCAAGTAAGTGACGTCAAAACGCACGATTGAGGTTAGCTAGTTTACATGCGGCGCTTTTGTTTCATACAGTCACAAAGAAAGCCCCACATATGTTGTTCTGCCAATTAGAGAGCCTTTTGTTTCTGCTGTAGGGAATTATAGTTTATCTCTCGAAAGGTAATTCGGAATTAAGACGGAAATATTACAGGAGTTTTATGCACGTTGGTTTCCTGCATTTTCACTCATTTGATGGCCGAAGCAGTTCTCTCTCTCTCTCTCTCTCTCTCTCTCTCTCTCTCTCTCTCTCTCTCTATCTATATATATATATATATATATATATATATATATATATATATATACATACACACAATGAAACAGAGAGTGTGTGTGTATGCGTGTGTTTGTACATACTCGCATGCAATCATGTGTTACACACACCACGTCCGCCGTCCTTTCAAGAGATATGTGGCTCTCCAAGTGAAGCGAGGTAGGTTATCACGTTCTCTGTCAAACATGTGATACAGCATAACGGGGCACAGCGCAGCGCACTTAATTCCACGCATGGCACAGCAGTGCCACTTTGTTGAATGGAACGCTTGAAGATAATGAGGTAGGCGATGAATAGTAGTAACTTTACTGAAAAATGTGTTGTGTTTCTAGTTTAACGAGTTTGCATAAATATATAGATAAATAGGTCTAGGCGTAAACATCTGAAACTCATTTTTAAGAACAAATGAGTGAGTCTAGGCGAAACATCTCAAACGCGTTTTTGAGAACAAATGAGTGAGTCTAGGCGAAACATCTCAAACGCATTTTTAAGAACAAATGAGTAAGTCTAGGCGAAACATCTCAAACACATCTTTAAGAACAAATGAGTAAGTCTAGGCTCAAACATATAAAACACATTTTTAAGAACAAATAAGTTTGCCTAGGTGCAAACATCTCAAACATATTTTTAAGAACAAATGAGTACGTCTAGGCGCAAACATCTCGAACACTTTTTTAACGGCTCTTATCTATATATAAAAAAAATAATTGAGAAATTTGGATATTCAGTCTCTTTAATAAATCTCATTTTACAGATTTTGCCCCCTGGAATGCCATCGATATTAAAATAGTAAATCTTAAAGTAGGTAGAAATAAAAGCTAAATTTCTTCGCGCAGTAAATAATACTTACATCATGAACAGCAGGACATCTGTCACTGAAGAGGAATGTTAATAATTCATCCCAACTTCAGAGCCAACCTCTGACATCATCTGTCATAGTTTAGCTTTCAAAAGGTGTTTAAACCATAACCAATTATACACATAAGGATCAGAGGTTTTCCTCAATGGCATAACAGCAATGCGGAATGCTCCTTACCTCCCTGTAAACATCCTTCCCTCCCCTCCCCTCCCCTCCCCTCCCCATTCCAACCCCCAGCACATAACCCCCCCACAACTCTCCTCTCTGCTTCGACACCACCACCACCACATTCCAAAGCAAGGGAGTATTCTGCGTTGTGGCACTGCTCCAAATGGTTACTTCCTGCGGCCTCACAATATGCATCTCTCTCTCTCTCTCTCTCTCTCTCTCTCTCTCTCTCAAGTAAATTTTCTGCATATTTGCTGATCTAATTAATCACCCCAGTTGTCTTTTGTTCATATAAGTACATAGTCTATATATGCAGTCTGAACAGACCTCTCTCTCTCTCTCTCTCTCTCTCTCTCTCTCTCTCTCTCTCTCTCTCTCTCTCAAGTAAATTTTCTGCATATTTGCTGATCTAATTAATCACCCCAGTTGTCTTTTATTCATATAAGTACATAGTCTATATATCTGCAGTCTTGAACAGACCTCTCTCTCTCTCTCTCTCTCTCTCTCTCAAGTAAATTTTCTGCATATCTGCTGCTCGAATAATCTCTCCCGTTGCCTCTTACTCATCTATGTACACTGACTATATATTTTCAGCCCGTGAACATTTTTGTTCTCCCTTTCTCACTCTCTCTTTCTCTCTCTCTTAAACAAATTTAAATACTGGTCATTTTGATCAATGGTCATAGTGTTCTCTTTCTCATATAGGTAAGTTGTTTATATTTGTTCCACGAGTTAATCTTCTTTTATCTTATTAGGGCTTAGTGTCTTCACATTTGCTGAGTAATTCTCTCTCTCTCTCTCTGAGCAAATTGCCTACTCACTTGCTGTATGACCTAATGTACGATTGTCAGTGTGTGCGCGTGTGTGTTTATGTTACGCCTTCTGAGATAAACTGCATTATAATTTGCCTGCGTGATCCAAGCTCTCTCTTCTTTAGGGAAAATTTTTACAAATCCACTTTCGCCAATTAAATTTTGCGCTCTCTCTCTCTCTCTCTCTCTCTCTCTCTCTCTCTCTCTCTCTCTCTCTCTCTCTATGTATAAATAATATATATATAAATAAATAAACATATATGTATATATATAGGTATATACGTACATATATACTGTACATATATATTTTTATATATATATATATATATATATATATATATATATATATATATATATATATATATAAACACACACACTCACACACATATATATATGTGTGTGTGTGTGTATGGCATTCACCTGCAAGGCTTCTCACCTACTATACACAGAACACTCAGGTAAAGTGTCTCAACTTTACCTGAGATCAGAAAATCACTTAGTGCCAACAGTCCACTAAATGACGAAATTTGTACTGCTCAACTCGCTGCGTCATGGCATGAGTTTGTACTGCGTTCTCAAACTTCATCGATCTAAGAATATTATTATTATTATTATTATTATTATTATTATTATTATTATTATTATTATTATTATTATTATTAGAAATAATAATAAAAATCTATAATAATAATAATAATAATAATAATAATAATAATAATAATAATAATAATAAAGTTACTTTTGATGAATTTCTCCTACAGCAATAGTAATGTACTTTAACAGCAGAACAGTAACAACAAAGGTAACTAAAACGAAATTACAATCTGATCACAAACATCAGTGAAACTAATAAAATAATTCACAATTTTTTAACGAAATCATGAGGACGCCAACATCCCCATCAGGAGGAGTAAATAAACATCCGAGACCCGGCTCCTCCTCCCCACCCCTCCTCCTCCTCCTCCTCCTTCTGTATCACCGTCGCAACGGCAGCAATCAATCCTATTTAACCGCAGTCTTTGGACTCCGCCAGACTTAACTCGTCCCATACAATTATCAGGTATTTCAGGACGCGTCTCTCTCTCTCCACTGGAGCATCGCGGGCTATATACAGTAGGTTGCTATTGACATTAACTGCTGCATTCAGCTCTCAGGAGCATAATTGCCGGGTTCTTTGAAACTGGGATAAGATCGTTACAAGATCATTCTTCGAGGTCATATTTTCTTTTTACTTATTTATTTTATTTTAAGTGTCGTGCGACGGTACTCGGAAGGTATCGAGCACTCTCTAATCAGGGCCCGCGTCGCCATCAATACCGCGGCGATCGCTATCATTTTCATCATCCTCATTATCGACATTGTATTTGTGATGTCTAAAGGTTGCACTTACTATTCCATCCGGGTGATTAACTGTGGGTTTTCTTCAAGCGGACAGAATTCTGCGCTTTCAACATTCTGGCTTTTCATGATAACAATGTAACATTGTGTATATACTAATTAATTATTCTTTTCATGGCGTCACCCATCATCACCATCGTCAAAAACATTGTCCCTGTCGAATTTGTGCTGGTGAAGATTCGCCCTGGAGTGCAGATCGTAGTAAAGGGTGCAAAATGCTAGGACTAATTTCACTGAAACTCAGTTTCATTCCAAGAAGAAAACGCGCCAGGGTGAAAAAACTGCAACACTGACAACATATTTGCACTATGTTAAAGCACACAACAATGAATGAAAGCCTGTCACCAGTACTTCCTCCTCAGAATTGTCTGTCTTACCTTGGAAGGCTCATCTGCGCTCAATAGCCAACAAACTCATGTTATTCCACATTAGAAACCTTACAAGTGTTGTCCATTGTAGGGAATGTAAATAGATATTCACGTCTCGTGGGGGAAGCTCTTGGCCGGTGGCCCCCGGGGCCTCCCAGGCTCAACTCTATCTCCCAACAACCTAGCCCAAGGATTTCTGTTGAGTCATTACCAACTGTTTATGTTGGCGACAGGCAATAAGTCCTAAATCATGGACCAGTCTGTAAACGCTGTAATAAATTATACATATCTGCGCATATACATTTTCAGAGATGCAAATGTAGAAGAGCTCGCTAAATTAATACAGTGTTGCCGGTAAAAGGCTTTTCAGAGAGCCGTTAAATGTAGTAGACAGCAAAAAGGGAGATTGGAGCGACACCAGAGTGGAAGGGGTCTAACATACATTTGTTATGCTTATAGAGGAGAGCGAAGTGAAGGCTGAAGTTTTCAGGATGGCGTTTAATTGGCTTAAGGTTAGAAAAATGAACAGTAATCAATGTACCTACAATAGGGGTACTGGAGTGTGATGGAGAAAGTGTAAGTGAGCAGCTGCGTATACTAAGAAAAGCATATCTAGAAGAAGAATAGGTTCCAGTCCCGTGGGTCAGAGGAACGATGGTTCTCTTGAGTAAAGGGAGAAGTACTATGCCTGGTCGTAATAATTATCAGTCCATACCTGACATGTCTAGAAAGGAGTATGGCATGGGTGTTGATAAATAAGGAAGAGTATGGCATGGGTGTTGATAAAGAGGAAAAATAACAGAAGGGTTGTCAGGAAAAGAACAGTGTGGGTTATGTTCAAAGAACAGGGTGAGTGTGGATCAAGTGTGCGTAATGGAATAGTTGTGAGAGATGTTTGAGAGTAATATAAGGCGACCAATGGCTGTTCGTTATAAATTACCATTTAATGGAGATGTGATTGGTAATGCCGGGGATGCATGATATATAAGGTAATTTGTTAAAAAGGGTTAGATATTATAACGGAAGTGAAATGTATGTTAAATAAATGTGGACGAAGAGAGACTGGTTTGTGTAGCAGCAGGCATAAGACAACACTACGGTATATCGCCGCAGGTGTTTAATATTTGGATGAAAGGAATGAGGAGAAAAATCATGGAAAGGATAGGTAGTATTTGTGCAAAGCTCTGGGATAATAAAATGTGCCAAAAATATAACTTTTTCATTACATTTCTCATCGTAAGTTTACGTATGCAGAATACATTCATCTCTTCCTTTTTATTTGTTTACATATACCAATTTACCTTTTGTCCATATTACTCTACTTCCATTTTTAGTTTTCTGAAAAGGAAACTGTTGTGCCGGCTTTCTCCGACCATCCGCACTTTTCCTGTCCGCCCTCAGATCTTAAAAACTACTGAAGCTAGAGGGCTGCAAATTGGTATGTTGATCATCCACCCTCAAGTCATCAAACATACCAAATTGCAGCCCTCTAGCCTCAGTAGTTTTTTTTTTTTTATTATATTTAATGTTAAAGTTAGCCATAATCGTTCATCTGGCAACGGTATAGGGCAGCGCTTAAAGTTTCATGGATCGCGGCTCATACAGCATTATACCGAGACCACCGAAAGATAGACCTATTTTCGGTGGCCTTGATTATACGGTATACAGAAAACTCGATTGCGCCGAAGAAACTTCGGAGCAATTTTTTACTTGTTTTATATTACTCTACGTTCGCGTTTCCTCTATTCACACACAGGGGCGGACATTCTGTTCAATAAAAGCTTCTTTGCCTCAGCTATTCTTTGATTCATCTCCTCTGTCTTTCCACCATGATCTGTTTTGTCCCAAATACCTTCTCTTCTAACCCCTTCAGCTTTAACTCCTATTCAGTTAATGACCCATTTATTCTGCAGACTTTGCTTTCAGCAGCCCTTCAAACTACTCACTCTTCAAGCACAATGCCGAAGACTTTTCAGACAGCACCTCTCCATTTGCATCTCTTCTCTATTTTAAGCTCTGTTTCCTCATTAACCTTTGCTCTGTGTCCACCGCCATAGAAAACATCTCTTCATCCGCTCAAGTTCGTCCTCATTTTCTCACTAAACACTTCGTCAGTTTACTACGTTTCTCTCTCTCTCTCTCTCTCTCTCTCTCATATATATATATATATATATATATATATATATATATATATATATATATATATGTATATATACACACACGAATTTTTGTCACCTTTACCTTTACACGCGTTACTTTTGCAATATTCAGAAATATTAAGTCACAAATATCGCTCAATATCGAATTCATTATCCCAAAAGTAATGCGAATTCGATAAAAACGATATTTGCAGTTTGATAAGCGCATATATATATATATATATATATATATATATATATATATATATATATATATAAATAATTTCTCCAAGAAAGTCTTTGCCAGCTCCAGCAATAACCCATAAAACAAAAATAAAATGAAATAAATTAAAAACACAACCACTTCACAAAAACCGTAACATCCACTAATCGAGACCATATATGCCCTATTAACGTATCTTACCGTTAAATAATTACCGTAACCCGAGGAGAAGTTGGTTGAAAAGAATGACACGTTTCCGATAAATTAAGAAGAGCCTAGACTGAGGAAGCCATAGACACCTGTGTTGCAGGATGAACGTGCTTTGCTCTTTGGTGGCTGTAGAGTGAGGGGCGGGGGTGGGACTGTGGCGAATACGGGTGGGGTGGGGGGTGGGCGGGAGGGTTGGTAACACTGGCAATCGGGATGGGGGACTTGTGTGGGGACTGTTGGGGGTAGGGGCGTGGATGTAGGGGTAGAGCGAGTGAAGGGATGATTCTGCTACAGCCTTTTTTTTTCTTAACGTTTTCTCGTTACTGTCAGTAGCTGTTATCTTTGGGATTTCCTGTCTTTTATTTGAAAACGTTTCTTGTTTTAAAGTGGAAGATATTTCATTATGATTTTGTTTCTGAGTTTTCGAAGCCAGTGAAGTCTAACAGACTAGATGTTATTAAAGGAAAATTAACTGAAATGATTGTTAGCAATTATAATAAGTATGTGTTTTGTATTTAATGATGATAAGAATTAAGGAATACATTTTGGAATGAATTAGTTCAACTGAACATTAACTGTGAATTAAAGTCTATTTTTACAATCTAGTATAGTCCGCTTTAAGAAAAACTAAATAACTACTTTCGGAAAAAATATAGCTGTCATAAAATATATTCACACAAAAGGTAAGACAAAAATATCGAAATCACCAAGTTTTAGTAGCTAAAAAAAACATGACACAATCGGAAACGAATAAAAAAAAATATATAAAATCTATTTCAGGCCAGGCAAAACCATAATCCCGCCAAGTGCACAGAAAGCATATATGAAAGAAAATGAAAGATATTCATCTAAATCATTTTCACCTCTGCATTTATCCGTTTCCATTTTTGATTGGTAATAGGAATAAATTGTCAAGGGCGCGTAATATATCTACTTGTGAGAGCCAAGTTAAAGAGTCAGTCACAGTCAGGGGTGCCAACTCTTCCGCGCGCGCGCCGGTCCCGAGGCAAGGTGCCACTACCAACCACCCTGTTGCTATTGCTCATTGCTTCATACTTTTCAAAAGCTGTGCGCGGCCGCCACTTCGTTTTTATTTAAATAAAATTTTCAAAATTTTATTCTTAGAGGAAAAATATAAGTTTATCTTAATTTCTTGATACATTCATTCATAATTTGTAAATTTAAGTTGCCGTTTGAATATTATTTTAATTTTTTTCCCGCACTTGTGAAATTATTACAATATTGACAGATAATATTGATGCAATTATATATTATATATATATATATATATATATATATATATATATATATATATATATATATATATATATATATATATATATATCCAGAATTTCTAAGTAACACGAGATGTGAAACGGTCTTGTGAGATGTAAATCCTCATTAAAATAAACTTATTTCTATTGATTACATAAAAAAAATCCAGCTCGTTGACAAATGAATAAGGATTTACCGCATTAAATCCTCTGCCAAGTTACAAATAAAGGCAAATCAAACCTCGGAACGTTTCATTTTAATCCATTAATAAGTAGACGACGTCCGAACTCCATCATGGAATCATATGACCCCGGATTCGGGGTAATTATCACGGGTGGCCTTGAATGCTCATAGATTAAGCGCTAATAATCACTTGATAAATGTCATAAGCGGCTGTACAGCGCTGCTTAAAAGCCTGGCATTGTTGCTACTCAGATCATTTCATTATCTTAGTATTATAAACATCATTTTTTCTTGTCACTATTGATTTGTTATTGCTTTTGGCGATATTTATGATTTTCATTATTATGATTAAAGGAAGATGAGCAGAAGAAGGATAGATAATTAGAGGAAAGTTATTATATAGAATTATACCGAGAAAAAATTTAGGCGTTTCAAACGTACAAAGGTAAGATAAGAAATGAAAACGTCATCAGCGAGGTTTAAAAGAAAACGAAAAAGGTTAAAGGGGAGAAGAAAAACAGTAGTCTAATATACAAGGGAGGGAGGGGGAGGGGGCCGCGTGTAGTTACACCCATTGAAAAACAACAATAAAAGGTCTGAAAATAATAATAAAAAAAAAAAAAATAAAAACATTACAAAGACGTTGAATCAAATAGACATCGCCTTAGTTCTTGTAGACACAATGCAGTTAGTAATGATAATAAAAAGATCCTTGTAGACATAATAATGTTAGTACAATACTTAAAGATGATGATAGGACAAAGAAACCTATCGATTTTAAAGTTAGGCGCCAAAGTATGTCATTCATTTCCTCCGACATTGACACCGACCGGCCCAGACATTGATTCTTGACACCGATTTCCACTCGCGGGGTTAAGAGGAACGAGGTGAGAGAAAAAGTGGCCGAGAATGAGGAAGAAGAAGGAGGAGAAGAAAAGGAGTTTCTGGAGGAGGAGGAGGAGGAGGAGGGAGGAGGGAGGAGGAAAGTGTAATCAATGTTGGAGGGGAGTTTATGTGAGGCTTCGTGGAGACTTGCACATACTACAAACAGCTCGCACATTGGAGTGTTTACGGGAGGGCGAAAGTGAGCTAGAGGGGTGTTCTTGCTCAACCTCGCGCTCACCTGCATGTATGTAAACAAATGCGGATCGTCCTCTAAGTTTATTTTCGATATTTTGAGTTGATTAGAGTAATAATTGTAATGTTATTCTGGCATATGTGATGATGACAATTCAATCTCTCAATTTTCTTTGGTGTTTACTAATAATAATAATAATAATAATAATAATAATAATAATAATAATAATAATAATAATAATAATAACTATTATTATTATTATTATTATTATTATTATTATTATTATTATTATTATTATTATCGCAATCGAAGCCTCAGCCTTGGCTAGTAAACTCTAGGGGCCCTAACAAGGAAAGCATAACATTATGTTAAAAAGAAGGAGAAATAAAATACATTCCTACCGTACACAACCAGAAGAGAGAGAGAGAGAGAGAGAGAGAGAGAGAGAGAGAGAGAGAGAGAGAGAGAGAGAGAGAGAGAGAGAGAGAGCGTGCCAGTCATTATTCCTCAGTTTTTTAAAGTTTCAAGGAGACTGATTGTTGCTAGATCACAGATGGATTGTTAACTCCTCAGTATCTAAGAAGTAAGATAACAAATTGTGATGACGTCACGAGCCTCTTCAACAGTCAAGGACGTTTGGGAGCGAATCTTTTTTTAAGAGAATCAGTTAAGGTGAGGTCAGGTTGTGTCCCAAACGTTTTCGGATGTATCCCTGGACGATATTGCTTTCGGGCGCGGGCTCTCAGGAAGGAACGAACGTCTTTCGGGTCACGGGGAACATGTCTTTCAGGAACTGGAGAACACGTCTTCGGGTTCTGGAGAACACGTCTTCGGGTTCTGGAGAACACGTCTTTGGGTTCTGGGGAACACGTCTTTCAGGTTCTGGGGAACACGTCTTTCGGGTTCTGGGGAACACGTCTTCCGGGTTCTGGGGAACACGTCTTTCAGGCCCTGGGGAACATGTCTTTTAGGTCCTGGGGAATATGTCTTTCGTGTCCTGGGGAACACACGTCTTTCAGGAACTGTGGAACACGTCTTTCAGGTCTGAGGAACACGTCTATGGGCCCTGGGGAGCACGTCTTTTAGGGCCTGGGAACACGTCTTGTAAGGCCTGGGAACACATCTTCCAGGTGCTGAAGAACACACGTCTTTCAGGTCCTGGGATCACATCTTTCAGGCCCTGGGGAACACGTCTTTCATGTCCTGGGAAAAACACGTCTTTCAGGAACTGTGGAACACGTCTTTCAGGTCCTGGGGAACACATCTATGGGCCCTAGGAAACATGCATTTTAGGGCCTGGGGAACACGTCTTTCAGGTCCTGGGGAACACGTCTATGGGCCCTAGGAAACATGTATTTTAGGGCCTGGGGAACACGTCATTCAGGTCCTGGGGAACACGTCTATGGGCCCTAGGAAACATGTATTTTAGGGCCTGGGGAACACGTCTTTCAGGTCCTGGGAACACGTCTATAGGCCCTAGGAAACATGTATTTTAGGTCCTGGGGAACACGTCTTTCAGGTCCTGGGGAACACGTCTATGGGCCCTAGGAAACATGTATTTTAGGGCCTGGGGAACACGTCTTTCAGGTCCTGGGGAACACGTCTATGGGCCCTAGGAAACATGTATTTTAGGGCCTGGGGAACACGTCTTTCAGGTCCTGGGGAACACGTCTATGGGCCCTAGGAAACATGTATTTTAGGTCCTGGGGAACACGTCTTTCAGGTCCTGGGAACACGTCTATGGGCCCTAGGAAACATGTATTTTAGGGCCTGGGGAACACGTCTTTCAGGTCCTGGGGAACACGTCTATGGGCCCTAGGAAACATGTATTTTAGGGCCTGGGAACACGTCTTTCAGGTCCTGGGGAACACGTCTATGGGCCCTAGGAAACATGTATTTTAGGTCCTGGGGAACACGTCTTTCAGGTCCTGGGAACACGTCTATGGGCCCTAGGAAACATGTATTTTAGGTCCTGGGGAACACGTCTTTCAGGTCCTGGGGAACACGTCTATGGGCCCTAGGAAACATGTATTTTAGGTCCTGGGGAACACGTCTTTCAGGTCCTGGGAACACGTCTATGGGCCCTAGGAAACATGTATTTTAGGGCCTGGGGAACACGTCTTTCAGGTCCTGGGGAACACGTCTATAGGCCCTAGGAAACATGTATTTTAGGTCCTGGGGAACACGTCTTTCAGGTCCTGGGGAACACGTCTATGGGCCCTAGGAAACATGTATTTTAGGGCCTGGGGAACACGTCTTTCAGGTCCTGGGGAACACGTCTTTTAGGGCCTGGGAGCACGTCTTTTAGGTCCTGGGGAACACGTCTTTTAGGTCCTGAGAACACATCTTTCAGGTCCTAGGGAACACGCCTGCTTGTCCTGGGAACACGCCTTTTAGGGCCTGAGAACACGTCTTTCAGGTCCTAGGGAACAAATCTATGGGCACTGGGGAACACGTCTTTCAGGTCTTAGGGAACTCGTCTATGGACCCTGGGGAACACGTCTTTCAGGTCCTAGGGAACACGTCTATGGGCCATGGGGAACACGTCCTTTAGGGCCTGGGATCTTTCACGTCCTAGGGAACACGTCTATGGGCCTTGGGGAACACGTATTTTACGGCCTAGAAACACGTCTTTCAGGTCTTAGGGAACACGTCTATGGGCACTGGGGAACACGTCTTTCAGGTCCTAGGGAACACGTCTATGGGCACTGGGGAACACGTCTTTCAGGTCTTAGGGAACACGTCTATGGGTACTGGGGAACATGTCTTTCAGGTCTTAGGGAACACGTCTATGGGCACTGGGGAACACGTCTTTCAGGTCTTAGGGAACACGTCTATGGGCACTGGGGAACACGTCTTTCAGGTCCTAGGAAACACGTCATTTAGGGCCAGGGATCTTTCACGTTTTAGGGAACACGTCTATGGGCCCTGGGGAACACGTCTTTAAGGCCTGGGAACACGCCTTTCAGGTCCTGGGGAACAAGTCTTTCAGGTTCTGATCCTGGGTCCTTCCCGAGAGGAAAGGTGAAGGTTAGCATGGAATGCAAGTTAGTGGACGCAGCCACCTTCGAAAACTGTAAGAGGAAAGTATCATTTGATTTGGAATTTTTTTTATTATTCGCGCTTCGATTTGCCTTTGGGAAATTCATTCTCAGACATTTATCTTTCTTTCAAGGGTTACGATACTTGCTTGGAAATGCTGTTTGTGTGAGGAAATATAAATTTGTATTAGGAAATGCAAATTCATTTAATTGAAAAGAAAAAAAAATAATTTTACCGTCATTCCCTAACAAGTCTGTAGTTATATATTCATCCAACTACAATCGCATAAAATTCTATCTCGAAATACTCGCACAACTAAAAAAAAAAAAAAAAAAAAAAAAAAAGATTTTATCAAGCTGGTCTAATGCGCTTTCCCGATAAAATCTGGACGAAGTCAAATCCCCAAATTTTTTTCTGTGAACCCGATTTTTGTTTCTCAACCCAGGCGATAACAAAAGACGCGAATTCAAAATTCTCTCCTTATTGTTTTCGAAAAGATCATTCCTGACGCGCATACACGGCAACATCATTTCGCTGATAAATCTATTGACATTCGAAAATATTTCATGAAAGGAAAATGTTGTACGCAGTCATAATGGAAAAATGTCATTTTTCATCAGAATCTTTTTTTGATCCAGAGTTATAAATTCGTTCCAATTCTTTTTTTTTTATCTTCAATTTACTGGGACCGAAGAGCATATGAAATTTAGACAGCTCTCATTTACGCATTGCAAATAAGGGATTTTTTTTCTGCATAAATGGAATTCCCGATGTTTTGCTCTGCAAACTTGTTGACAAATCCGGACGTGGATTCCATTGCATAATTCAGTTGTGGCTGTTTCTTTACTTATGCCTCAAACACAATGTGTGAGCATTTGAACAAATAAATACACTAGAATCCTTGCAAAGTGTCATACATGTGCAACCATCCATACTCACAGGTAGGCTAACAGGAACACACACACATACACACACACACACACACACACATATATATATATATCTATATATATATATATATATATATATATATATATATATATATATATATATATATATATATATATATATATATATATATATATATATATATATATATATATATATATATATATATATATATATATATATATATATATATATATATACATACATATAGGTAGTAAATACATGCACGATTATACATGATCGTATACGACCGTAGGTCTGAATTGACTGTTAAATATATCTTACAAACAAACGAACCAATGAAGCAGAAACTTGTCACTTGAACCAAACGGTCAAGAAGAAGAAGAAGAAGAAGAAGAAGAAGAAGAAGAAGAGGAAGAAACCTCACAACAGTCCTCCACGCACGCCTACAGTACGCAGACGGCCATCAGACCTTTCAGCGATGGGTGAGGGGGTTTGGGGGAGGGAGAAGAGGAGTACGTAGAAAAACAAAAAAAAAGGCTAAATGAAAAGCGTAGAGTTCGCGTAGAAGTTACTACCCCATGACAGTACGTGACCGTTGACAGGTGCTGCTGGACTGCATTCGTATTCGCGGGACGGGCGACGACAAGCTGAGAGAGAGAGAGAGAGAGAGAGAGAGAGAGAGAGAGAGAGAGAGAGAGAGAGAGGAATAAAATATAAGAAAAACAGCGTCAAACAAGGCATATTTACTCGAAGGAAGCTAATTAAAATAACAAAATTATTACATGCAGCAGAGAGAGAGAGAGAGAGAGAGAGAGAGAGAGAGAGAGAGAGAGAGAGAGAGGGCGGGAATAAAATACAAGAAAAACAGCGTAAGACTAGAAATATTTGCATGAAGGAAACTAATTAAAATAAAGTTATTACATTAGAGAGAGAGAGAGAGAGAGAGAGAGAGAGAGAGAGAGAGAGAGACGGCGCAGAACTAGAAATATTTACACATAGGAAACTAATTAAAATGATAAGATTAATACATACAGCACAGAGAGAGAGAGAGAGAGAGAGAGAGAGAGAGAGAGAGAGAGAGAGAGAGAGAGAGAGAGAGCACAAAACTAGAAATGTTTAACATGGGAAGCTAATTAAAATAAGAAAAGATTAATACATACAGCAGAGAGAGAGAGAGAGAGAGAGAGAGAGAGAGAGAGAGAGAGAGAGAGAGAGAGAGAGAGTACAAAGCTAGAAATGTTTAACACGGAGGAAGCTAATTGAAATAATAATAATGTTAACACATACAGCAGAGAGAGAGAGAGAGAGAGAGAGAGAGGTTCGGGAGGGCTCGAACCCAGCAGGTTACCCAATAACAATTGACGGTTGTTTATGAGTCAGATTATTGCCTTTACTCTCTCGGCATAATTCATCGCTTCGGGTCGAAGACTTTCCGCATTTGCTCCGTCGTTGTTGGATTTGTGTTTCATTCCCCCTTCCCGTCTCTCTCTCTCTCTCTCTCTCTCTCTCTCTCTCTCTCTCTCTCTGCTGTGTGCATTAATCTTGAATATATAATTATCTTCGCTCGCGGAAATATTTCTAGTTTTACGCTACATTTCTAGTGTTTTATCTCTCTCTCTCTCTCTCTCTCTCTCTCTCTCTCTCTCTCTCTGCTGTATGTATTAATCTTATTATTTTAATTATCTTCCCTTGCTTAAATCTTTACAGTTTTACGTTGTATTGCTTTCATTATTATTATAATTATATCAGCCATCATTGGTATACATTTCATTTAAAATATTTATATTTCCATGGATTATTATTATTATTATTATTATTATTATTATTATTATTATTATTATTATTATTATTATTATTTTATCAATTAATATCCTGCTTTCATCAAGCGCTTATTCCAATTTTTTATCACTTCATACGTCCTTTCAATCCAGGCATTTGAAAAGATTCAAAACTTATTTCGCCTGTAACATTTCCCCCCCTAACCACTTTATCCTCTTTCAGCTCTTAGAATCTGCAAGCTTTGCTTTTCAAAGCACTCGCCTCTCTGTCGTAGTGCCTTTGTCTCCCAGCTTTGTCTACAAGCTTGTCTTCGTTGATCTTTGGTGTTGAAATGTTTGATAACATTTGCTAACATTTGCCGCTTTCAAATTGTTTTATTTTATTTCTCTTGGTTGTTGACGACTTAGCATTACTTTTTCGACCTCAATTCGAAGTTTTTGTCTCTTCAAAGGAATAATAGAAAAGGATATTTTTGAATTTTTAATCCAATATCTCTTTGGTGACGGGTAAAATGAACTTTTTCAACTTTCCTATTCTTTGGATTCAGGAGAAGTGCATTTACATCATATTTCTATGAAATCGTGCAATTCAGTTTTCCTCCGTTTCCCCGTCATTGTGATGACGATTATTATTACAAGCGAGTTTGATGGCGCATGCTACGCTGCGTTGGAACCCGGCGCTGCCCGTTGTGTCTCCCCTACCCTCCCGATCCCCTACCTACCCCGCCCCCTCCCGGAGCGGACAAACAAGAAAGATCCTCTCGGATTTTATTATTATTATTATTATTATTATTATTATTATTATTATTACTACACTTAATGTTGATATTACCCTCTTTCCCTTAGGCTGAGTAACAATAAACCTTGTTCCATTAGATGTTTATTTTAACTATTTTTAATTATCTAGTAACCAGATTGGATACCTTGATTTTTTCAAATTTACTCAATGTATTTGTGTAACTTGCATTAATCACATGTCAACCTTTCATTATTTTTTTCACTTTAATTCGTGACGTCTGTTCCACAATTATTCTGTATCAAGGGACATAATATCTTTGACCTTGGCCTTATCGTCAGCACGGGCTCTTGCTCCCAAGAATATAATAGAATATGGAATTTAGGCCAAAGGCCAAGCACTGAGGACCTATGGGTCATTCAGCGCTGAAACGGAAATTAAAGGTAAAAAGGTTTGGAAGGTGTAACAGGAGGGAAACCTCGCAGCTGCACTAGGAATCAAATGTTAGAAAAGGGTGAAAAGTAAGATGGAAGGAAGAGAACATGAACGGAGGTACAGTAAAAAGGAATGAAAGGGGTTGCAGCTAGGCGCCGAAGGGACGCTGAAAAGAACCTTAAGTAATGTCTTCAGCGCACTGCCTTGGGTGCACTGACGGCACTTACCACCCCCCCTGCGGGATGCCTTGCTCCCAAACCAGCCCTCGACGCTCGAACCATCCCGCAAAAAGTGTTCATAAATTGCAAACCTCCTTCATCTCTCCCTCAGCGAGACAGCGCCTGCTTTAGGCTGACCTTTTCTTCCTGAAATGTTTGGTATTCAACCTCACGAGGCACAGGGTAATCAAAGAAAGTGCATGAAATGTCACGGGGTGATGTTTTCCGTTTTGTTTTGTCAGCGCGAGTGGGCAAACTTATACACCGGGAAGGTACCTTACGCCAGAAAGGTCGGTGCGGTACACAAGTCACATGACATGTCACAAGCACTATTTGAAGATAAAGTTTGTCAGATTGCGTCACATTGACGCTCCAGGTATGAATATTAACAGAAAAAAAAATACTGCCAAAGCTGAAGCACTTTTATTTATTTTGTGGTGGTGGTGTGGCCGGTGGTTGAGGGGGGGGGGCGCGGGGGGCGTTATGAGAACGCTAGCGTGATCATTATCTTTTTCCAGCCATAAAAGAATCAAAGTTATTTTAAGGTTTTCTTTGACTAATCCTTTTAAATTATGAAATTCCACCTTTGCCTTTCATACTAATACATAATTATTTATATATTCTTGGGCAAAGAGAACATTAATAGTCAGAATACAAGCGAAGGAGCCAAGAACGTTTCATGTTTTATAATTAATGTAATGTATATTTACATACATACTCACACAGACTGCATATATATATATATATATATATATATATATATATATATATATATATATATATATATATATATATATATATATATATGTACACATGTATGTTGTACATATATATACTGTATATGTGTATATATATACATACATACATATATATACTGTATATATATATATGCATATGTGAGTGTCTTTGGTGTCTGTGTCTATAATTAATGAGGTCTTTCCCTTATCATGGATAGCTCCGGTGATGAAACTTCACAGAGGTGAATACCACACATCATACCGTAACTGTTTAACCAAGGATGAATCCCCTGTACTGGAAACTTCCACAACATTAATCCCATCGTACATCTACACCAGTGTCTGCATATGAGGCTGCATTACTGAACGTTAACGCAAAAAATTTAAAACTCATCCATTTTTCTTATGGTTGGTATCTTACTTGTTTACTTTAAATCTTACTCATTCAATCTGATTCTAACTCATTTAACTTAAATCTTACTGATCTAATTTGGATCTTACTCATTTAATTTGGATCTTACTCATTTAATTTCAATCTTACTCATTTAATTTGGATCTTACTCATTTAATTTGGATCCT
This sequence comes from Macrobrachium rosenbergii, assembly GCF_040412425.1. NCBI lineage: Eukaryota > Metazoa > Arthropoda > Malacostraca > Decapoda > Palaemonidae > Macrobrachium > Macrobrachium rosenbergii. Next base: position 22,791,714 of record NC_089768.1, on the reverse strand, counting down.
ACTTATTTAATTCAGATCTTACTCATTTTATTTAAATCTTACTCATTTAAATTGGATCCTACTTATTTAATTCAGATCTTACTCATTTTATTTCAATCTTGCTCATTTAAATTGGATCTTACTAACTTAATTTCGATCTTAATGAGAGCACTCTAATGCAGAAGTCATGTTAAAGATCTCACTGATTTAACATCAAGGAGAGAGGCGTCTCGGCAATGAGTGAGGTTGCCTCATAATCACTGATGTGCTTAACTCATTTGTCATTCTAAGTACCTGTCCTTAATTCGTTAACTTTCACGCTTGGTATAAAATCGCAATGCATTTTGTTAAAACCTCTACTTTTTCCTGCTTTTTCTTGTCATCTGCATCACCGACATATCGTTAATCATGTAACCAATCTTGTGTAAGTGAAGAGTAAAAGGTTCGCTTGATTAGCCTTGAGAAAAAAAAAAAAAGAATGACAAGCCTTGCTTAATAAACATTTTGTTTTAAACCTTTACTTTTTTCCTACTGTTTCTTGTTATCTGCATCACCAACATATTATTGAGAAATTAATCAGCCTTGTGTAAGTGAAGCGTAAAAGGCTCATTTGATTATCCTTGAGAGAAAAAACAAAAGGAATAACAAGCCTTGCATACTAAGCATTTTGTTAAAGCCTCTACATTTTTCCTACTGTTTCTCGTCACCTGCACACCAACATATTATCAATAATTTAACCAACCCTGTGTAAGTGAAGCGTAAGAGGCTCATTTGATTATCCTTGAGAGAAAAAACAAAAGAATGACAAGCCTTGCTCAAAAAGCATTTTTATGTGGGAAGAACATGTCTTGGTTACAAGACATGTTTAGTCATCCTCGGAATGAGGGAGAACCAGGCTGTCTAAACAGGCTGCAGTCCAGGATAATGAGCTTGTTTAAACAGCCTCGGGATATGGGATGATAATAAGCCTTTGAATAAAAGAAGATTAGGATTTATCTTATCGGCATTTTTGTAAAAACGATGGAAGACTCCCCAGCACTTATTAAGATTCAAGGAGATGTTTAGACGAAGATGGCCGTATGCCGGCACGGGACCCTAACCCAAAGGCTGGCCTTCCATGTGGTTAGGCCTTAAGGGGGTAATAAGAGGTCTTGTGTGGACCTCTGGTCTATAGGCTTGTACAAGGAGCCTTGGATAAAGGAGAGGATTTTCTTTTAATGTCCCAGCTCATAAGAAATTAAGCCTCACTTAATCTAAGTTTTTATGAGAGTAAGGCTCTTGTGATTAGCTTTGGCTAAGAGAGAGGTAAGGCTCATTTAATCAGACTCAGGGGAACGGAGAATAAGACTCATTTAGTTGAAGAAAAAAGAAAAAAAAGGTTCTTCGTTGATCTCAAGATGAGGAGACATACGAGCTGGTGTAAGTCTTAGCCTTACATCAGTGTTCCAGTTGATTTTTCTAGCTATTTTAAAAAGAGGAAAATTGATAATTTTGTGTATAAATAAAGACTAGTGGGATAACATCACCTCTACCATCACACTGCATTCTGTCCTGTCTGAATGTATTCAAATTTGCATAAATGTATTCAAATTTACATAAATTGTCAAGGTCACATAGCAAAATATTATTAAAATCGGTAACTAGAATAAAGTAAAGAGTAGGAAATGCAATACCCAATAAAAACTGAAAGCGAGAGAGAGAGAGAGAGAGAGAGAGAGAGAGAGAGAGAGAGCGGGGGCGGGGGGCGGGATCCATCTTCACCGACGGTTTATCTCAAGCTCTATGGGTAAAAGTGGTTATGTATCGATGTCTAAACCACAATATTCACTAGAGAGAGAGAGAGAGAGAGAGAGAGAGAGAGAGAGAGAGAGAGAGAGAGAGAGACAGACAGACAGACAGAGAGACAGAGACAGAGAGAGAGAGGGCAGACGATGTTCGCACGTAGCTAAAATCCAGACGCACGTAAATATCACGGATCCACTTTGTTTTGTAGCCAAGCCAAGAAGCCATTCAATAATTCAACCCGAGACCAGAAAGGTAATGAATTTCTTATCGAGTGTAGAAAGGTTTTCAAACGACGACGCCCTCCTGTGCTTTCTTTTTCCTTTCTTTTTTTTTTTTTATTTCCATTCCCGTGATGGATAAAGACTGACATTCGATTTTCTCCACTTAACGTCCTCTCCCATTTTTCAAGTTGGGGAGTCATAAACGAGATTCGGTTTCGTTCTGTCTCGAGCCTTGGGTCTCGAGGTTTTGGGAGGGAGAGGAGCAGGAGGAGGGAGCCGAAACCGTAGGAGATACGTTTAAATGGTGGACAAGGAAAAAGAAAATGCCAGGGAAAGGGGAAGGAGAAATGCACCGGGGGAAGAGGGGGAAAACAGAGCCGAATAAAACTGAAGGCGAAAGGAGAGACAAATAGAAAGGGTCACGCATACACACCTGCTTTCCTGAGTGAAAGAGAACTGGACTGGTAATCCGAATGGTCTTTCTTTCTTTCTTTCTTTCTTTCTTTCTTTCTTTATTTATTTACTTCGATTTTTTCTTCCTCATTTAACACTGCGAATGGTTGCAGAATAATTATCGGTAGAAGTCGAAAGATATTCGAGCCAGACTTACTCTTGGGTTCACAATGGATATTCATGAAGAATGCGAGATCTTTCAGATGGAATATTCCGGTCTATGCATATTCATTAATCGAATTTCGTAGAAGACTGTTCATTCGTTCATTCTCAGTATTATCAACCTTTATTGTTCCTTTTTCCACGAAGTCAGCGCTGGACGGTGTCACAGACTGGTGAGTTTCAGATATCATTAAAATTGAATTAGTTTATCGTCTGTCAGTTTATTATAGATGGTTTCACCGAGTCATTCCCTATCTATGAACAAAAAATTCATGGAATAATTTTCTAACTACGCAGCGAAGTCAAGGACATTTTCCTCTTGTCATCAGATAAAGACAATTACTTGGCGAGTTTGAAGCTGGGCAGATGTCCCCGAATGAAATGAAAAACCTTTTTAGTTTTCTGTAAAAGAAAACTGTTATGCCAGCTTTGTCTGTCCGTCCGCACTTTTTCTGTCAGCCCTCAGATCTTAAAAACTGCTCAGGCTAGAGGGTTGCAAATTGGTATGTTGATCATCCACCCTTCAATCATCAAACATACCAAATTGCAGCCCTCTAGCCTCAACAGCTTTTATTTTATTTAAGGATAAAGTTTGCCATAATAGTGCGTCTGGCAACGTTGTAGGACAGGCCACCAACGGCCCGTGGTTAAAGTTTCTGAGACGCGGCTCATACAGCAATATACCGAGACCACCGAAAGACAGATCCGTTTTCGGTGACCTTGATTATACGCCGTACAGAAAACTCAATAGCGCCGAAGAAACTTCGGCTCATTTTTTACTTGTTTAATCTTTTCTACACTTTTTTCTGCTGAATAGTTCTGTAATGGCACTGATTATTTATTTCTTGATATCTGAAAAGGTTAGTTTAATGTTGAAACTAATAAACGAAGCTCTTTTGATATTAAAACTCATAAACTTTGTTTTACTCCAGAATACTCCAGATTTGGAATTACGGAAAATTGTATTCATAAACAACCAAAATAATACAGTGAAATAGAACCTTGTTGGCAATCATAAAGAAACAGTTTTTGAAAGATGATGCAGAACAATATTAATATTACTATTAATCACTCTTATGCCCTTGATACTACTGTCAGTGATGGGTACAATAAACATAAATTCAGTAATTATCTGGAATGATGCATTACAAGATGTTACTGTTCGGCGAGTAACGAAAAGCGTAATATTGCTTGCTATACCCGCTTTAAGAACGAGAACGGCTGGAATTTTAACAATACTTTGCTTACAACATATAAAACAATCGTCTGAAAACATGACAGAAAACTTTTCAAGACATCAAAAACGTTCCCGATGCAAGAACCAGCGCTTTTAAGAATACGTTTTTGATGTAATGCTTCTGAAAACAGAAGAAACTTCGTGATGCAATTTCCTGCGTCAATACCGGAGAAAATATAATTTTTATCTGTTTTAATGATTCTCAAAAGATGGACGCTCGTTTTCTATTTATTGATTTCAAAGGCGTTCACTTTCTATACTGCTTCAATTTATTTTAATTTTGGATATTTCCGAACATGATTAAGTTTTATTTCTCCTCGTGTCGCGATATCACAGCTGTCCTTTGAGGTTTAATTCTAAAACTGAATTATTTACCAGCTAATTATTAAAATCTGGGGATTATATTTAATCTGAAGGATTGTTAATTATAATCTTTCTGAAAACAAAAATTCAATCAACGCGTTGGTGTAGGTACACATGTAAAGACAGTTTACCATTTAATTTTAAAAAATTATCATAATGAGTTATCATAATGTGATTATCATGAGAGTAATTAACAGGCAAATCCACATCACATTTATTTTAGCTAAACGACTCCTCGGTGAGATTCACATTCGCTTCAAGGTTTTCAGGACTATTCATGTCCCATTGCTTTTGTAAAAAAAAAAATCACTAAGTTCCATTAAAAGTTATATATATTTTTTTTTACAAGAGAAGGGCGACAATCTCCCCTACAACCTTCAACCGCTCTCCTTCATCCGGGATTGTTAAATAAGTGGCTTTATACATTTCCATGGCAGTTTCTTGGGAAAAGCATTAACTATAAAAAAAACTTTCTGTCAAAAGCAATTTGTTCTTGCAGATTCGATGTCCTCAAGAAAATATTTCTCAAGAAATGCCGAAAATAAACTGTGGTGATCATAATTTTTCCTCTTAAAGAAATGACCTCGAGGACGAAAAGCAATAAAAAAAAATGTTTAAATATGTTTTGTTTTTTAAGGTTTGATTCACTTTAGGTGTCATTCTCGAAAACTGGCACCCTTAGGTTTTGGAAAATTGCACTTGCTCCAGTGCAGAATAATATATATATATATATATATATATATATATATATATATATATATATATATATATATATATATATATATATATATATATATGTATGCATATATATATATATATATATATATATGTATAGATATAGATATATATATATATATACATATATATATATAGTATATATACATATATATATAGTATATATATACATATATATATATATATATATATATATATATATATATATATATATATATATATATATATATATATATATATATATATATATATATATATATATATAAATGGTTTTCAATTTAAGTTTTAAATGAAGACTCTCAAAGTCTCAAAGCCCAGTCCGGTTACGGCAACCATTTCCGCAGTAACAGATCTGAGGTCTTTTTCTCTCCCAGTTATGACAACAGATCATACTATTTGTCCACCTTGGTACTGTGAAATTGTCAGCTGACAGATGCAGTCGTTTTGAATACGAATCGATCGTAATGAAATAATTTCCCATTTCGAAAAATGTCCTGAAATAAACGTTTAACGTCGTCTGCATACAGTTTGCAAGACGTCGGAAATGAGTTCGAATAGTTACAATATCAACAGGCTTTTTAGTTTTCTGTAAAAGAACACCATTGAGATGGCTATTTGTCTGTACGTTTGCACTTTTTCTGTCCGCCCTCAGATCTGAAAAACTACTGAGGCTAGAGGGCTGCAAATTGATATGTTGATCATCCACCTTTCAATCATCAAACGTAGCAAATTGCAGCCCTCTAGCCTCAGTAGTTTTTATTCTATTTAAGGTTAAAGTTATCCATGGTCGTGCGTCTGGCACCGCTATAGGTGCCAACAACACATGCTACCACCTGGCCGTGGCTGAAAGTTTCATTGGCAGCGGCTGAGAGTTTCATGGGCCGTGGCTGATAGTTTCATACAGCTTATACGTTGTAGAGAAAACTCGAATGCGCCGCAGAAACTTCGGCGTATTTTATACTTGTTTTTTTAAAATAATGATAGGATCGAGGTTTGATTCCTTCAAGGAAAATTGGCACAATCTCCACGACGCCTCAGAGTGTAATATGAAGACAGCTACGACGCGATCATCATAATCGCTCGTCATCACCACCAATACCACCACCATCACCACCAAAAAAAAAAAAAAATCATCACCACCACCACTCGCATGATGATACCCTGAGGCGTCACGTGACGTGGAAAACGAGCTCCGTCCAGTGTGTTATCAAGTCGCCGAGGAAATAGGTCAGTTGCTGCTTGGAGGCGCCTCAAGAAATGAGTCGCACTGATCGAATATAATTTCCTCTTCGGCTGTGGTGGCACGTTATGTCTTACGCTTTAATTATTACTGATAGAGTTTTAGTGGCCTTGGGGGTGGGGAGCTGTGTGGTTGGAATCGAGGCATTCTGAGCGATCGTGGAAATATTTTCGTTGATGCAAGATTTCTTTTGTTGAGAGTGGTAATTCAACGCCTTCTTACCTTGCCTGAATAAGCTTTGAATGATTTCTGTCTTTTTAAAAACCGTTCGATTTGACTAAAGATCTTGATCCTAACCTCATCATTCATTCGAAGTTGATTTAAAAGTGTGTAGTTAGCGGAACCAGAGTTCTAGGAACGAGTGTAGTCACAATTACTGCGCATGTATTTGTATACATTGATTGTATGCCAGCATTCTGTCTTGGTTATTGATATTTAACAGACACAACGTAAATTACACACACACACACACACACAAACACAAACGCACGCGCGCGCGCCCAAATACTCTTGCAAGGTTCGTGATGTGTACCAGGCTT
>NC_089768.1:22750000-22780000 GCF_040412425.1 Macrobrachium rosenbergii | reverse complement strand
CTGCTTGACTGACCGAATGACCGACCTGGCAGCACATTTAATTTTCTTTTCAGGAACAGTAGCGCTATAGGAGGAAACAAAATCGATATGAAACGTGAAGTTAAAAGGCTTCTTAGAGCTTCCTTGACAGCTCTGGCTTAGAGCCACGGCGGATGCGGGGGGGGGGCCGTGGGAGGGGGAGAAAGGAACTATTAAGTCATAAACATGCGAACTCGGTATGGAAAAAAGATGTTATTAGTTACGTCAATGGATCCTTAGAGTATCTGTTACCTGAGCCGAGTAGAAAGTTAATGATGAGAAATTCTATGCCGTAGTTTAAGTAATAATACTGATGATGGTGATATACGATGACTCATAAACGCTTTTGTAAGTTTATGATATATAGTTGTCCGAATATTTTCAAGTGTTGACATTTTTCGAAGCAATGGCGCAAAACAGATCCATAAATCACGAAATCATAATAAAAGCAGATCCGTTTTTGATGCTGCGTGTCTCTGCTAGGAACTGAAATGGTTGTCTCGAGTTGCCTGGCAGTGCTAACTTTATTACGTTTTACGTTACTCTCATTTATATTTTATATTTCTTATCCTTTTCTCTTTGGTGGACAAATCAGAATCACGAAAATGAATTGGGTGGTTTACTAGATCATCATTCTATTGACATACACACATATATAAATATATACATATATGTATAGTATATATATATATATATATTTATGTCGTTGTTTCTGTGCAAGCCATCCGTTCGAATCCTCCCGGGACGAAGATCTTGTCAGTTATAATTCCCCTCGGGTGTAAATTATTCATAAGGTATAGTGAACTGGGTATTAAACGATAATTTTTAGTTTAATATTTCTGAATGTACAAAAAGTTTACGTGTGTATATGTGACTATATATATATATATATATATATATATATATATATATATATATATATATATATATATATATATATATATATATATATATATATATCTACATACATATATATATATATATATGTGTATAAAAAGAGAGAGAGAGAGAGAGAGCAATCATATGTGGAAAAGATCTCCAAATGAAATAAGAATTCCATCAAATGATCACAAATGAAATCTTAGCATAACAAAAAGAGAATAAACTAACTTCAGAGGCAATGAAAGGAAACGACTTAAAAGTCTAATAGAAAACAAAAAGTACAAAATGCGCCGAAGTTTCTTCAGCTCAGTCGAGTTCAAGAACAGCGTATAATTAAGGCCACCAAAAATAGACCTATCTTTTGGTGGTCTCGGTATAAGGCTGTATGAGCCGCGGCACATGAAACTTTAATCACGGCCCGGTAGCGAAGTGGCCTATATCGTTGCCAGCTGCACGATTATGGCTAACTTTAACCTTAAATAAAATAAAATGTACTGAGGCTAGAGGGCTGCAATTTGGAAAGTTTGATGAGTGGAGGGTGGATGATCAACATACCAATTTGCAGCCCTCTAGCCCCGGTAGTTCTTAAGATCTGAGGGCGGACGGACAGACAAAGCCGGCTAATAGTTTTCTATTTGCAGAAAACTAAAAGTACAAAATTCAGAATATAAACTTTTTCACACTGCGTCTTATGAATTCCCAAAAGGATACTCGCCAACGGCAGAAAACAGATAAAAAAAAAAACTCGCGTCCTTCATTCTTTTCCTTTATCCTGAAGGAGTGGGACCTTTGTGACGAAGATAGGTCGAACATTGCGAGTCGCCCTCGACAGTCACTCCAAACGACAGATGGCGATTTCCAGGTTGCTCCAGTTGGTTCTGACTGGATGGGATTTCTGGAGCGATTTTTCAAAATTTGCTTTCAGTAAAGTATGCAATATTGAAATTTTCTCTTTCAATAAAGTATAGGCCTATAATACTGAAAATTTTCTCTTTCAATAAAGTACATAATATTGAAAATGTTCTCTTTCAGTAAAGTATATAATATTGAAAACTCTCTCTTTCAATAAAGTATATAATATTGAAAACTTTCCCTTTCAATAAAGTATATAATATTGAAAACTTTCTCTTTCAATAAAGTAAATAATGTTGAAAACTTTCTCTTTCAATAAAGTATATGATATTGAAAACTTTCTCTTTCAATAAAGTATATAATATTGAAAACTTTCTCTTTCAAAAAAGTATATAATATTGAAAACTCTCTTTCAACAAAGTATATAATATTTAAAATGTTCGCTTTTAATAAAATAAATAATATTGAAAATGTTCTCTTTCACTAAATTATATAATATTGTTTTCCGTGTTAGATTTGATACTTAATTTTATTTCTACTAAATTGAATAAGGTTTATACGAATGGCAGCCTTGATACTGTTTAATTCAGGCGACAAGTACAGTAGAAATGGGAAGGTGCTTGAAAATATTGCATAAATTTTGTCAGTCTATAGTAAAAGCCTTTTAGATGGTAATATAACGGCATCGCATTGAAATGTTAACTTTAATACTTCCTTATTTTTTTTTACATGACTTCAACTATTATTATCATTGTTATTTTTCAGATGAACCCTATTCATATGGAACATGCCCACAGGGGCCACTGACTTGAAGTTCATGCTTCCAAAGAATATGATGGTATTCATTAGAAAGGAATAACAGAAGGTAATGGGAAATACAGAAAGAAGAGGTCAATTATCAAAAAGGAAAGAATGAAATAACCAATAAATAAATAGATAGATAGAAATATAAGTAAATTATTAAAACACAGGAGAATCTAAAACAATTTCTCATTTCCAAACCGAGCTTCGAATCCAAGTCGGAAGGAGAAAGATTTGAAATCACGACGCTAAACGACAGTATCTTCATGATACTGAAACATATCTGAATATATCAGATAAATCAGTTCGATGATAAATCTGATTACGCTCATGATACGGCAAACTGATATTTAAAATGTCACTTCCCAAACAAATTAGAGAACTTAATTACGTTGCAGTGAGGGAATGAATATCTCGTCAAAGGTTTCACAGCGGTAGAGTGAACTCTTGGTCATGACAGTACACATTTTGACAGAGTATTGATCCGTCACGTCTGCTATTTCTATCTCTCTCTCTCTCTCTCTCTCTCTCTCTCTCTCTCTCTCTCTTCCCCTCCCACAGCAGTCGACTGACAACCAAGTACAGAATTCGATGCTTATGTCAACAGAGGCATACCGGAGTTTTACGAAACACCTCCATATCATTCGTACCATACTCGTCCGGTTCGGGGATCGATTGCTGGGCTATTATTCATCTGTGTGCAGACGAGCTGAGAGAGAGAGAGAGAGAGAGAGAGAGAGAGAGAGAAAGAGAGAGAGAGAGAGAGAGAGAGAGAGATTACCACAGACTTATGTATATGTTTTGGGGTCAGTAGTTCAAAATGACTGATATCTGGGACACAACAAATAAAAAAAGCAGTAAATATCAGCTACGGGTCTCATCTCCTGCCACAAAAAAAGAAAGAAATAAAAAACGTAAAAAATAAAAAAAAATCACATACTGGTCTTTGTATCTCTCTTATTACAAAGTCGCTCTGGCTTTGGTGACCTAACAACGGGTCATTTAAGTTACAAAAAATATCCTTTTTCTCTCTCTCTTTTCTTCTCTCTTTACGTGAGACGGGGTTGGGTGGGGTACGGGTGGTGGTGGGGGGCGGGAGGGGAAGGGGGGAGGGAGGGGGCTGTTTCCCCTCACGTGGACGAAACCGCTCGAAAAGGCCTATCATGATACAAAAGGCGTTTCATTGGACGCTCCTTTGTATTCGCGTGATTAGATGAGGTTTTATTATGTTGGGTGATGTCAATCTCGAGTCTAAGGAACACTAAATTCGTACAATCAAAAGGGCTCCTTTATACCGGTATACACAGAGAAACACACTTTTTTACGCACATTCAAGAAGTTGCACACATTTACAGACATTCTTGGGAGTAAAATGAATGAGCTGAATTTGTATTATAAGTAAGAAGACCATATTTACCATATTTATATTTACAAACAAAGGGGCTCCTTTACAGAAGTATACACACACAAAAACACTTTCATACGCATATTCAAGATGTTGCACACATTTACAGACACGCTTGGGAGTAAAATAAATGAGCTGACTTTGTATTATAAGTATTTACGCCTACAAACAAAAGGGCTCCTTTATACAGGTTTACACACAGAAAACAGTTTTTGTAAACACATTTATGAGGTTGCAAACATTTACAGACACACTTGGGAGTAAAATAAATGAGTTGAATTTGTATGATAAAGAAAAGCATATCTACCATATTTACGCATACAAACAAAAGGGCTCCTTTATACAGGTGCACACACACACAAACACACTTTTATACACACATACATGAAATCACACATTTGCTGATAAAATTGGGAGTTAAATAAGGAAGCTGAATTTGTATTATAACCAAAACAACATATTCACCATATTTCTCCATTTACATTTATGTGTGTGAATCTTGCACTTGTGAGAAAAATTTCAAGGTAATATTTTATGAGAGTATGAATGTTATTTTAAAATATATTTCAGAAGGAAACATGGTAGAAAGGAAGGTGAATTTTGTTCTAGTGTCTTTCTTTAGGCTCTGATAATACATTTGGCCTGGTTTAGGTTCAAAGCAATGCAGAACTGGGCAAAGTTTGTGAAATCAATTTTGCATTTCCTAAGCGTAAGGGGAAATTCGATTACGTTGATGCTAGACCTTGAAATTTCCTAAAATAAAACCTTAGCAAGAGTTGCCGTTGTTGTTCCACATCGTTCCTGTTCTTTTGATTACCATCATAATCACTTTCAATATCATTATAATTCCCATTCTTGGTAGCATGCCACAAAGACCTCTTGACATCTCGATTTCCTTATATATACATACATACATACATATATATATATATATATATATATATATATATATATATATATATATATATATATATATATATATATATATATATATATATATATATATATATATATATACATATATGCTTGCATCTGTAAGCTTCTACTCTATACCGGAAATGCTGAAGAAAATCTCGCCTTTCCACGTGGGACTTAAACCCACGCAAGTTGAGACTGCCGTCACCCACAATACCACGACGAAGGCATTGTGGGTTACCTAGTGGAAATGAGACATTAATATTGACTTCATCTATAACCTCATATATGAACACGGCCTCCCTCCCCTCCTCCCCACCTCCCCTCTCTCTCTCTCTCTAGTAAATAGCGAATATTGCAGTGTAGACACAAAAACTACTTTTTGGCCACAGTTTGAGATAAATCGTCCATTAGATGATCTCTCTCTCTCTCTCTCTAAATAGTGAATACTTTACTTTTGGCCACTGTTTGAGATAAACCGTCCCTCTCTCTCTCTCTCTCTCTCTCTCTCTCTCTCTCTAGTGAAAAGTGAATATTGCTGTGTAGAAACAAAACTACTTTTGGCCACAGTTTAAGATAAACCGTACGTTAACATGAATCTCTCTCTCTCTCTCTCTCTCTCTCTCTCTCTCTCTCCCTGTTCATTGGTAAGCGCGCTCACCTCAGCTTGCAAAATGAGCCACCCGCGTTCGATTCTCGAACCGGACGAAGAGGAGAAACGGATGGGTCTTTCCTTAAAACTGAATAGCCTCTGTTGATCTAGGCAATGAATTAGGTACCTAGTTGTTAGTAGATCGTTGTGGGTAGGAGTTAAGATGGAGAGAGAAATAAAATGTGAGAAAAAAAGCAACAGACATAACTGGTTACTGTTCCGTCAAGGTCAAAATGTATATCATCGACACGGAAGGATCTCGAGGAGGCAATTCTTATCCGACCACATGAGACTCTCTCTCTCTCTCTCTCTCTCTCTCTCTCTCTCTCTCTCTCTCTTCAGCACGACAGTTCCACAAAGCAACATACTTTCTTGACAATTAGCAATTTTCCGTGTGCAAGTATTTGGAAACAGGTCATATCAGCAATGACCTTAATTCGTCACCTCCTACGACGAGGAGGGCAGTAGGAATTGCAGGATACGACAGGCACATTTATTATACTGACAACCCCTCTATGCTAATTAAGCACAGGGACGCAAATTACCCATCCTGATGAGACAGGAGAATGCAGAAGGATGTATCTGCAATACACACATACACACGCACACACATACACAAACACCATATACACACAAAACACACTGGAGATCTCCCTGAGTTGAAATATATAGTTGCATACACACACACACACACACACACACACATATATATATATATATATATATATATATATATATATATATATATATATATATATATATATATATATATTATTGTTTTCAATTGAAATATATTTTACAACTATATATATAAATATATACATACATATATATATATATATATATATATATATATATATATATATATATATATATATATACATACAAACATACAGAACATACAAATACTGTACATATATACATATGTGTGAGTGTATGTATGTGTTTGTGTGTAACCTGGTTAAAGTCTAAATTTACTGTTTGTTGACAAAAGACGTGACCAAAGGAACATATCTTAAATTTTCACACCTTGCCTGAATCCGGCGCATATCCAAAAGAACGCCATTTTCTAAATGCAATCCGACCAGGGCATTTTTAATTAACAAATATGGATTATGTCTACAAATAAACGAATGCAATTTCAATACGGATTTGTTGGCATCATAATGAAAATAAAAAGAATGTGGAATCGAGTGGAATTTCGCACAGAATAATCGTTGATGTTTATTACTCCCCTACTCGTAAAAATTCATTCGTTCTCCTGGTTTACATAAAAGCATGATTTTGACGTCGCGTTTCGAAAATATGGCCGGAAAAAAAAGCTTTTCATGTCCGTAGTAAATAAGCGCAAAATGGCAATAACTGAATGCAAGCAAGTCAACATTTTCGTATGTTGTGCGATTTGTACATGCATACATACGTGCACAGATACACGCACATACATACATAAACACACGCATATATATATATACATATATGTGTATACACATATATATATATATATATATATATATATATATATATATATATATATATATATATATATATAAATATACTGTTTGATTTTAAATCACGAAATAGGTAAAAACGTGATGATTATACGAACAAGGTTACATCCACGAAGGAAAGTGAAACAATTGAGATGCTATGTACTTTCGTCTTATTACCAAGACATGATCACAGCAACTGTAACTTTGTTCATATATATATATATATATATGTGTGTGTGTGTGTGTGTGTGTGTGTGTACTGAGTACAAATTAATCATGCTCTAAAATAAAACTCTCTAAAATAGGTAATTACTGTTTTTGAAGCAAGATGTGTAAATTGTCAGTTTAGAGGGATTATGCTTATATAAAGAAATGCCTATGTATACCGTGTTTATGTATACTGCAACCATATTGAAAATATTGCAATTGCAAATAATGTATGTTAAATCCTTTTGATAAAAAGTAAAAAAAAAATAGTTCATTACTTTAATGCAAAGTCTATTTCAGATTTGACATTTAAGATAACACTTCGGATGTTAAAAATTAGGGCTAACCTCCATCCTCGATGATTAATGGACAGCATGTAGAATTTAGGCCAAAGGCCAAGCGCTGGAACCTATGAGGTCATTCAGCGCTGAAACGGAAACTGAAAGTAAAAAGGTTTGAAAGGTGCAACAGAAGGAAATCCTCGCAGTTATACTATGAATCAGTTGTCTGGAGAGGGTGGAAAGGTAGATGGAAGGAATAGAATATGAACAGAGGTACAGTTAAAAGAATAAAAGGGGCTGCAGCTAGGGACCGAAGGGACGTTGCAAAGAACCTTAAGAATTCCTACAGTGCACCGCATGAGGTGCTCTTACGGCACTAACCCCCCTGCTTTCTGGTACTGAATAGAGGAGCCACATGGCTGGCCAATTGCTCGTTTGAGAGAGAGAGAGAGAGAGAGAGAGAGAGAGAGAGAGAGAGAGAGAGAGCATTTCTAGCTAGCATCGAGATAAGATAGTATTCATGTCGTGATTTTAAACCATAAATATTTTTGTATAAATGATAATTGAGAGAGAGAGAGAGAGAGAGAGAGAGAGAGAGAGAGAGAGAGAGAGAGAGAGAGAGAGTCTCCTAATTGTCCTATTAGTAAATTGCTTATTTTTTGTTTGTTTTGTTTCAACCATAAACAAACTTAGGTATTGCTACAAAGTTCATGAAGACCCCGTTTTCAAAAGAATATATATGTAGCTGTACCAAGGAAGCTTTAGGAGTCATAGATTCGGTATTTAAAATATATTTAGTTAATAATAAGAATTCAAGTGTCTGTACGTTAAGCTGAAGGAAAATTTCGGATACTGGTCGTATTACATTTCCGATTGATTAAGGATTCCACCGGTCCTACGTTCACCCGCAGGAGGTAAGCATATCATTTTGCAATAAACACATTGAGTGGTCACTCTTTGCATCGGCTCTAATGCTGCCGGAGTCACTGAAGTTGGGATACGCTTTAAGAAAAAATACCGAGGATGATAAATGCCGTCTGTTGTCGTCAGTAGCCCAGGAACAATGCTGTGATACCAATCGCTTTAATGGCCCCAAATGAATAAGCTGAATTGAATGTTACACTCTTTCATCTAATTAATTCAGCAGTCACAAAGGAGGACATTGGACACCGAAATGAAACGTGTATAATGATCCACTGGGAACTTTTACTTCGCATTATACATTCAACTTCCCGGTGCAATCAAAGCGCGAGGGAGAGATAGGGTCGCACAGATGAAAGAATGAGTCTAAGCTCACCTACGTCGTTCAAACTCTGTCACTGGAGCCAGAGATCATCTCTACAGGACATCCTAACAGCAGCGGATCCTCTCTAGAGTTTGATACTAAGCGGTCCCTTCATGTTAACGCTGGACGAAAAATCTTCCAATCGCTCAGTGCTAATGGAAATCAATAGGCTAGACGGGGTTGACCCGGGAAGCACACGACTACTGTGAGGAATGGGGGAGGAGGGGGAGGAGGATGGGGAGGCAGTGGAGGAGTTACGGGAATAGGGAGCAGGATGGCGGTGAGAGATGGTATGGATGGGTGCCCGCCGAGGGGATCCTTTCGCTAGACGGTGGAACCAGCTTGGTGGATCCCCGGTTGGTTGAGGTAGGGTAGTGTGTATATATATGGAAGGCTATGTCGAAGTAACTCAAGAACTTGGTAGACGGAATTACACTCTGTACCCACGCTATTAAGGCAGCAGCCCTTCTCAGCGAGTAGTAAAATTGCCGACGAGCCAATCGCAATGGCGCGGATACTGTTGCGATCACGCACGTCGTTCCAGATAACTTCCCGGCTTAGATGTGTTTGCCGTAGTTACCGGGATCGATCGTTATCAGCTATAAAAGAGACCTTCACGTAGTTTTTCTCCCTCGAGTGGCATACTATCGGTTTCTCCGTGTTCTTGATGTGTCATGACACCGAAGACGGATTGCGTTACTTCCCCCGGAGTTTATATGTTATTCCACTGGAGCCATTGGAAGCTTTTCAGCGGGAGCAACAATAGGATTACGTAATTACATTAACGTGACGTCAGTTCTGACCCTGTATCCATTTTGTTTAACTTACACAAGTCAATGTTTCTAATTATATAATATTAAAATGTTACCAATAGGATGATAAAACAAAATGAGTCTAAAAAGGAATGAGCTACGTGTTGCTCTGACATGCCAACGAAATAATGTCAAGTGTGATAGCTGTTTCAAGGTCACCTGCTTCATGAATAACTATAGGCTTATAAAAACAGAATAATGTTTCCTATAAGAAAAGAATAAATAAATCGAGAGGGAAAGTAATCCCAACGAACAACTTTTAATGTGCCACGTATTGCAAACTAAACCTCACTTCCAAAGTAACCTTTATTTAGGAGATTGATTACGAGTCTTTTAACTTCAAAGGCACTTTTGCTGCGTGTGAGAAGCCCTGTCGCTGGTACTGAAATAGCTTCTACATGAGTCCAGATTGAATAATTAATTATGGATTATCAGAAAAGTTCTTCACAGGCTGTACAAGTACATAAGCCTAATGATTTTCACTTCCGACTACAAAGTTAGTGGAGGTTGTTTTTAATTTTGTATGTCTATAAGTCTGTCAGCAGGATTTTTTAAAGGAAACATTTACCATATGTAGACCTTGTGATCAAGTGATTAAATATTGGTAAAGATAACCGTGACGCAACATGTGGGACAGACATGAGTGGTGGCGGTATGCTCTCAAGGCACTCTGAAGATCAGTGCCCAAAATCATATCAATTAATTGATTACCAGGAAAGAGTTAATGGATCAAATGTGGGTATAAGAGGTAGGTCTAATTCAGATCTAAGATATGTGATTCAAAGGTTATTAAAGGAAGCGTTCCGTGATCATCAGCCTTCTTTATGAAAGACTATTCCGATCGTAGAGATTTCTTACAGAAGCACTTTCCAATCTGAAAGATTTCTTACATTTCTTAATATTACTGAGAAAATAACCTCGGAAAGATGATAAGGTCTTACGGTTCTAGGAAAAAGAAAGAACCAGAGAGAGAGAGAGAGAGAGAGAGAGAGAGAGAGAGAGAGAGAGAGAGAGAGAACGCCATGAAGAGGAAGTACGACACCACTCATAAAATGGCAGAAGATCCGAGCAGTAGCAACAGAACGCATCTGAGAGCAGAAGGGGAAAGAAAAAAAAGGATGATTTAACAAGGTTGCCTTTGCAAACAGGGGATCAAAAGCCTACGCCCGCCCTGAATCATGTAAGGGAGAAGGGGGGCGGGGGGAAGGGAGGAGGCGTCCCCTCTTTATGGAAGTTGAGGTTGATGGTGGCGTGGTGGGGGGAATCTTACCTCCTTGGCCCGTGTGGTCGGGGTGGGGAGGGGCGGTAGCGAATGACGGGCGGGGGGGGAGGGGTCCTTACAGCTTTTGGAAGAGCCGCTTCCAAGGCCTATTACAGCTATGTTCTTTGATGACCTCAATTGTAAGTGTGGGTGGGGGGATGAGAATGGTCGGCGGGGGGTTGGGTTTGTGGGGGAGGTTCAGCTAGGATTTTTATCGGCTGTCTGGAATAAAATCTTTATGTCTTTTGTTACAGTTGTATCACATTTCTCTGTTCACTCTGTCTGTCTGTCTCTCTATTTCAACTCTTTATCTTTTGCAATATTTACAATTTACATTTCCGATATTCTCTCTCTCTCTCTCTCTCTCTCTCTCTCTCTCTCTCTCTCAGATCTTTTTTATCTGTTGCTATATTCTTATCACATTCCTTAGTGCTCTCTCTCTCTCTCTCTCTCTCTCTCTCTCTCTCTCTCTCTCTCTCTCTCAATCTCGATCTTTCTGCAATCTTGATGTTTTGCTATATTTGTATTACATTCCTTTCTCTCTCTCTCTCTCTCTCTCTCTCTCTCTCTCTCTCTCAAATCTTTATCTTTAGTTATATTTGTTACAATCCTCCCTACTCTCTCTCTCTCTTCCTATACTTGTATTACATTCCTTCGTACTCTCTCTCTCTCTCTCTCTCTCTCTCTCTCTCTCTCTCTCTCTCTCTGTCTCTCATCTTTATCTTTTGCTATACTTGTATTACATTCCTTAGCACTCTCTCTCTCTCTCTCTCTCTCCGGTATCCTCATCTCATTTCAATATGAAAGGCATCAGTCTTGCAGATGGAATAAACAGATATCTACAGATATCTTAACTTTTTTTTTTTTTGCGCAGAATAACGTTACTTGCTTCTATTCCGAGAGATTCTTTTCATCCGTTTTCCCCGTCAACATTTCTTCCTGATTATTGATTGCATTTCCCCGAATCTTTCAGACGTAACCTCCCCCACCCATTTCTTCCTTTCAACGGCGTTCTCTTGTTTCCCATCTTCGCCTCTTGTTGCGCCCTGGTTCTGATTCACTGTAAGTTTATCGTTCTTCTTTTTACCTCTTTCTTATTCGTCTTCCTTTTTTATAATTTTTTTTTTTTTTTGCCAAACCTTTCTTTCCCCCATCTCTCAACTTCGCCTGTTGTTGAGTCTTGCTTCTAATTCACTGGAAGTTTATCGCCTTCCTTTCCTCCTCCTCTTCTTCTTCTTCTTCTTCTTCTTCTTTTTCACTTTAATCTTGTTTGCGAAACCTTTCTTTCTACTTCCTCCCAACTTTCCTTGTTTTTCGAGTCATGCTTCTAATTCACTGTAAGTTTATTGCCTTTCTTCTTCTTCATCCTCTTCTTCTTCTTCTTCTTCTTCTTCTTCTTCTTCTTCTTCATTTTAATCTTTTTTGCGAAACCTTTCTGTCTACCTCCTCCCAACTTCGCCTGTTGTTGAGTCTTGCTTCTAATTCACGGTAAGTTTATCCCCTTTCTTTCTTCTTCTTCTTCTTCTTCTCCATTTTAATCTTTTTTGCGAAACATTTCTTTTTACCTTCTCTCAACTTCCCCTGTTGTCGAGTCATGCTTCTAATTCACTGTAAGTTTATCCCTTTCTTTCTTTTCTTCTTCTTCTTCTTCTTCTTCTTCTTCTTCTTCTTCTTCTTCTTTATCATTTTAATTTTTTTTTTAAGAAACCTTTCTTTCTACCTCCTCCCAACTTCGCCTCTTGTTGAGTCTTACTTCTAATTCACCGTAAGTTTATCGCCTTACTTTTTCTCTTTCTTCTTATTCTTATTCTTCTTCTTTTTAATCTTTTTTGCAAAACCTTTGTTTCTACCTTTCCCCCCTTTTTTATTGCTGGGCATCTCTCGAGTTGAAGTTTTCTTTGTTGCGACTGATTCTCTTCCTCTTTCCCGAAATGCATGCCCTTTCTTTTACGTCTTTTTCTGTAGAGTGCTTTTCACCCCTACCTCCTCTCTCTCTCTCTCTCTCTCTCTCTCTCTCTCTCTCTCTCTCTCTCTCTCTCTCTCTCTCTTTGTAAAAGCTTTCTTTGACGGTATTTTCGTTTGTTTCATTTATTGCTCATAATTTATTTACTGTTTTCTTGTAATATTCTTTATATTTTTCCATTACACGTATATTGTTCTAGACATTTAACACACACGTACACAGCAATTACACTTGCACAGGTTTATCTTAAAAATTCTTGAATAAACCACGACCTCAATTAATGTGACGTGCAATGGCAGGTAAATTATCATTTAACAAAGTTGGAAAAATTAAAATTTATATGCATCTTATCACTCTGTAGCTTTAACCTTGATAGTATAAAAAACTGAATAATTAATTAAGAATTATTATTATTATTATTATTATTATTATTATTATTATTATTATTATTATTATTATTATTCGATGTGAACTTATTCATATGGGACAGGGCAAAAAATTACTAACACTATTACTGTCGGCTAATTCATATCGAACACGGCATTAAACATCCTTGGTTAAATATGTAATAAGTTCTCTCCAGTCTGTTCTCTGTGCAGCTTCTGCCTTCAATTCCTTCAGAACTTGCTAAAACGTTCCTTTCATGAAGATGTAAAGACTAACTTTTCTCTCACTAAATTGTACGGTTCCTCGCATCGACCATCGACACCATCATATGCTCTGTGATTCACCTCTTCTCTCATTTCACCGCCTTTTTCATTATTTATTCCTCTTAATCCTATGTGCGTCCACCTCCCACCACCCATAGTATCATTCATTCCATCTTCCTTGCTCCCACCTACCCTAATAATCTTCCTATGTCTAGCATTCATCGTTAACTTCCTTCTCTGACACTTGACCGTTACAACTCTTTTCTTTTATCCCACAAACTTGCATTTCTCTTATCACTTAAGACAAATCAGTAATAAATTATAGATAGGGATATAACACAGCCATTTTGAGACCTACTTTTACAACAAACCAGTCACTCCCTCACTGGGTATTCTTATAAAAACATTACTTTTATCATAACACCTAATTTTTTGTGATAACACTTTACACAGAGGATCTTACTCACTGCATCCATCTTTTAAAATGGCACTTACTTACAAACTTCTCTTACATGTATTCGTTAACAGAATACAAAACTAACAGAACTTATTGTTCCAGCTTCCACTGCTCTACCTTTAGCAACTTTCCCGTAGTTTCTCATATTTCCAAACTTTCTACCTACAATTCTTAGTTCCTTATCTACAAAAGCAAGGCCAAAATTACTAAGAAAGAGTCTGTGCTGGCATTAGGTCATCATATTTTCAAGAAGAAAAACAACTGCTGAGGTGAATATTAATGACGACAAAATTTAAAAATTAAATATTAATAAGAACAATAGAAACTGATTACCCTCAAGCAAACATTCATGACACATTGCTTTCAGTTATAAAACCAGTATAAATTTATCAACATATCAGTATTGATAAAAAATAAGTCAATATTCAATTGCAAGAATGAAAAATATTAAACTACTGATAGAAAAGGAAGTCTTTTAGATTTTATATATCTATAGATTGGCTTACCTTTTGAATGATCACGTTTACACCCGCTGTCAGAAGTACCGCGTTTACACCCATTGTCAGCTGTACCACGTTTACACCCGTTGTCAGATGTACCACGTTTACACCCATTAGCATATGTACCGCTTTTACTCCCGTTGGCAGATGTACCACGTTTACACCCTTTGTCAGGTGTGGCACATCCTGTAATAAAAAGGGCAAGATTAGCATTAACAATCACACTACTTTTAACATTTGTTCACATCTTTTACTTTTGATAATTGTCCACATCTTAGTTGGCGTGGAATTTTTGAACACATGCATTAATTGCACATATAAAAAAATTTATTGGATATGAAAATAACTACATTTCTACTGAAAACTACTCAAGAATGGATACATAATATTTTTTATATTATTTATAATTGAAAGTTGTTCCCATCAACACCTTATTACCCCTTTAAAATAATAATAATAATAATAATAATAATAATAATAATAATAATAATAATAATAATAATAATAATAATAATAATAATTATTATTATTATTATTATTTATTATTATTATTATTATTATTATTATTATTATTATTTAGCCAAAATGTTTGACTAGCTTGTTTATTGCCGTTTATCATAAATATTTGTCTCTTCCTTTTCAGATGCTTATAATTATTTCGTTCTAAATTATGTTTCTTTCCCGGTCACGATGACATCCTCAAAGTTCAGCAACCTTATTTCATTGAAATTCAATCCACGAATAGGTCTCGAGTGGTAGCATAACTTGACCTTGCAATGTCGTCCTTGAGAGTGAATCGATCAGTTACCGTCTTCCGTCACGTGGCGGGCGGCCTATGGGACGCAACTCCAGGGGTTGAGGAACGTGACTGTGCATAGTACAATGGACTGTGTATGCCTAGAAATATTTATTGGTTGAGGTAGATTTTTCTGTACCCTTAAACAAAAGAAAAATGAATAATTATTTAAAATGTTAACTCTTGTTTAGCAAAACAATATACAGGATAGATTCGGAATACGATACAAAATAGAATTGAGTGTAAAGAAATTATGGGTAGGTTTTTCTGCCATTAACAATTCACGGCAAAAGTCATTTCTCTGCAAATCGTATAGAGACCCCTTGTACTTCTCTAGAAATAAAGAAATCGTGTGAAATAATATTCGTCAGCAACAGAAGTCAAAATTAGCTACAATATCCGATACAAAAAAAGAAAAACTAAAAAGTAACACCAAACCAGCATCACGGAAGAGACATTTATAAATAGATGATCTATAACACGAGTGCATTGACTGGATTTTTTTTTGAACAATGGCTCAGTATCCAAAAGTAGCTCAAAGTCAGGAGATATTCGTCAGCACATCAAAATAAAATCACAGTGTTTATTTGCTTGTCAACTTTAGAAAGGCAACGATAGCAACCAGACTATCCCCTATGCATGTTTTATTTACTTACATTATTCAAAAGGAAGTTTTCCTCTTCCCCATTCGCTTTTTCTTTTCGATAAAAAAAAAAATGCCGTTTTACGTAAAATTACGTTCTTATTGATTTAGACTGAAAATGAGTTTTCTTCCTTCTTAAACGATGAAAATGATTAAACCTTAAGTTCAAACTGCAAGAGACCTAAAGTTAGCTGGAAGAAAGTCATCTTATACGCCTCCAGTCATTTCAACCCCTGATATTCCGTTCACCATGTAAAGTTCCCCGCAGGGGGATAGTGCCGTCAGTGCACCTAATGCGGTGAACTGTAGGCATAGCTTAAAGGTCCTCTGCAACATCCCTTCGGCCCCTAGCTGCAACCCCTTTCATTCCTTTTACTGTACCTCTTCATATTCACTTTCTTCCATCTTACTGCGAGGTTTTCCTCCTGTTTCACCTTACATACCTTTTTACTGTCAATTTCCGTTTCAGCGCTGAATGGCCTTATAGGCCTGAATTCCATATTCTTTCTATCTATCTGCTACGTAAAGTTAGGTAAGGCTAGGTAAGTGTGAAGTCAAGTTAGATTAGGTTGGGGTAGGTTAGTGCCAGTTAGGTTGGGTCACGAAGACCTTTGTGCCCACACGACTGGAATTTGAAGTTAGGTGAGTCTTTGAGAGAAATCTAGTTAGAGTCAAGTCCTCTCACATCTGGAAGACGCTAGACAAAGTAAGTTGTTTCAACTCAAGCCACTGAATTTCTCTCATCTATCAAGTGGTGGACCGAAGAGCCATTATCAGTCCCACATGAGACCTGATCGTGTGTCACACAGACGTCCCCGATGGATAAAATCAGACGAGAAAAAACTGCATGACTTGTATGCCACTTATCAATCCCATGAGTCTCATCTGGTGAGTTTCTTGTGAGTAACAGATTAAAAACAGCAGTACAGATTCAGCTGGCTTAAAGGGAATGGTGAACACATGTCCCATGCTTTCCCATATAAAATAGCAAAATAGCTTCTCTCGGCCCCTAAAAATAATATAAATTACTGCCAGTTGTATGACGCTAAAAAATAGTTATTCGCTCTATGCCAAATCATACGGAGGTCTTGCAAGGTTGATTTAAAATATGACTTGTAACTGATTGTAAGGTAATCACGAAGGATATAAATGAAGCAGCCTTTCCAATTAAAATTCTTCATATGGTTGATGTCATCATTATCATTTTTATTTGTGGCAACAGCATTTGAATTAGTATTATTGGTAAATGCGATTCTACAGAATGATGCTTCCTACGCAAAAAAAAAAAAAAAAAAAAAATTCACAGCAAGGTGTACTGCTCAGAATCAGATTCTTAGATGATTCAAGGGTTTTTTTTTTGAATGGGCAGACTAAAAACGTAATTTGAAAATACGAGAGATTTAGGTAAATGAAGGTAAGCAAGGCACGAGTTTGTGCGTTCTTAGATCAGATATTAACCCCTTAAGAAAATATATATATATATATATATATATATATATATATATATATATATATATATATATATATATATATATAATCGTATAACCGTGTAACTACGATATATATATAGCTCCTTACCCTCGAGGTTACACATCAATTTTGTATGCCACAAAATACCCATTTCCTTCATACGTGATGTACAGTACATTTCTATTCATTCAAACCCTTACTGCTCTCTGAACAAAGTCATCATATTACATCACATTCCAAAAGACAGACAAACAAAGAAAAATAACTTCCACCATGGCTACGCTTCAACGCCAAGACACTTTCTATTTCTCTTTTTTTTTTTTTTTTTCGTGGCCCTTCCTTCCACCCTCTCTTTCCTCTGGGTCAGCGAGTTTACGACGGCCCCATGCCCGGGCACCAAGTACCCGTGTTATGAATGCCATTTGGGAGTTGTATGGCTTATTGGCTATCCACAGCCATGGCATGCCCTTCGCATGGAGAACTGTCAAAGCAACACTTGGATGTACTTTCTTTCTTCGGTCATAAAATGTTTATGGTCGTGTAGAACCTCATTTAAAAGATGGTCTTCATGGTTCTGTATATGTGGTGTATTAACCGCTTGCGCTCTCTCTCTCTCTCTCTCTCTCTCTCTCTCTCTCTCTCTCTCTGCGTATAACTTTTGATTTACTGATTCATAGTGAACTCACTGCACTTGTGTGTACATACAAACATACACACATGCGCACGCACACATACACACACATGCATACACACACACATATATACATATATATATATATATATATATATATATATATATATATATATATATATATATATATATATATATATATATATATATATATATATATATATATATATATATATATATATATATATATATATATATATATATATATATATATATATATATATACACACAGTATATCACCAGAAATGCACATTCATTCAACTCTAGACGTCTTCAATCACGCTGATTCGGACTTTCATTTATGAAAAGCCAAACCAACGCAGAAGGATATTTATGCTGCAATTAATTACACCACAACAGAAAACTACTAACCCTACTAACCCCCCTCATATCCCTCTCCCTTACCCCGCCCTTTCCCCCTCCCCCCTCACAGCCACCATCCCATTTGATATTATTCCGCGGTTGAAAAGCCCAGTGAGCAAAGAAACATGAACGGACAGACAGAATATGACATGGATATATTAACACCTTTATTTCCTTTTGTATTTTTTACGTGTGTGTGTTGTGTGTGTGTGTATGTGTGTGGGTGTGTGTGCGTGAGTTTGTGTGCGTGTATGTGTTTGATAAATCAGAATGGTTTCGTGTTCGGTCAACCGGTAAATGTTGCATGATTGCATCACATTCTTGTATACAATTCAGCTTACATTTTAATATCTTAGTTACATTTTTATTCATTTATTAATTTGTTAATTTATCGGTTTTCTAATAACAGATCTCTTTCTGTATTTCCCGTTAGCTTCTTTTACTTCGTTTCAATGACCACCATGTTCTCTGGAAGCTTGAATTTCACGTGAATGGCCCCTTTGGTAGACTTGTTCCATATGAACGGAGTTCATCTTCTGAATAACAGTAATAATAATAATGATACATCTTGCCAATATGTTTTTATATTATTCGAGGTAATACTATTTGGAGAGGGGCTAACAATCCCTTAAAAATCTCTAGTCAAACACATGGAACTGACCTCAAGCGAGGGCCAAGAAACCTAATAGCGTAATTAAGAAACAAATGCGCTGCGTTAATCAAATTCTAGGATATACGGATGAAACCTATAATAGAGACATGTACGTTGGCGTACTAAGGCAGAAATATGATCGCTCGTCTGTCATACAAGGACGCCACTTTAATGCGTAAATAATGAATAATTATCAATAATTAATAACTAATATCGTTTCAAAATCCATTTTCCCTCTTCCAAATACATAAGAAGAAAAGAATATAGAATTTAGGTCAAATGCCAAGCACTGGGACCTATGAGGTCATTCAGGGCTGAAACTGAAATTAACAGCAAGAGGGTTTGAAAGGCGTAACAGGATGAAAACCTCGCAATTGTGCTATGAAACAGCTGTTAAGAGAGCGTCGAAAGTAAGGTGGAAGAAAGAGAATATGAACGGAGGTACAGTAAAAGGAACGAATGAGGTTCAAGCTAGGGGCCGAAGGGAAGCTGCAAAGAATAAGTAAATCTTAAGTAATGCCTACTGTGTTGTTTAAAAGACGCATAAATTTTATGCAGAAAAGGAAAATGGGAAATAATATGAAACGGAATGGGATACATAAGAACATTTACGTAGTGCAGTTTGGAACAAGAAGTCTGAAAAAATAATACAACAGTAAAATGTTAGTATGAACTCAATATATAAATGTACGTTAGAAACGACATAATTCTATAATGTGAAATATAACGCATAAAACATTATAAAAAAAATCTAGAATGCACTATAAAATGACATGTAATAAAAAAATGGTCTTTTTCAAGAGATTTAACGGTAAAATCTGCAAAAGTTTTGAATTTCAAACGATCGGTAAAAACAAAAAAAAAAGTAATGATTTTGTTGATAGAGGCTCAGCCGTTCTTTCTTTGTAAAACCTGTTGTTTTCATTACCACCTGAAATAATTTTTCGCTTAATGTAGGTGATAATAAAATTATACATTGAAATTTTACAAAATTTTCTTTTACTCAAAAAAATTATGCACTGGAATTTTAAAAAATTTTCTTTTACCTCAAAAAAATTATGCATTGAAATTTTACAAAAATTTCTTTACCTCAAAAAAATTATGCATTGAAACTTTACTAAATTTTCTTTTACCTCAAAACTTATGGGCAAATTTGGTTTATTCCCAATAAAAATTAAAAGGAAATTACCCTATAATAGGGATAATACAAAGGAAATATCATAAGCTATATCACTTTAGTTATGATATTTTCCTTAACATTTCCATAATGATCGAGGCTAATTAATGCATAGAGAAATCCAATGTATAAATTCTGATTTCTGAAAGCAAAGAAATAAAGGCTGGTCCAATATCCTCCCAATGTTATGATACGAAACAGAGAAGCCCGAAAATACAAGAGCGTTACGCAACCCCATCTAATTCAATTATCTGACAAGGGATTCACTTCATCAGTGTATAATAATTTTGCAGAAATTGGCGAATCAATCTTCCTGAAATGTATATCCAGAATTCACCAATGACCGTTTTTTTTAAAGGGGCAATCTCTCTCTCTCTCTCTCTCTCTCTCTCTCTCTCTCTCTCTCTCTCTCTCTCTCTCTCTCTCTCTCTCTTTTAGAAACAAAGCTTCATTCTCTTTTAGAAAAGGAATGCAACGCATTTTACCTATCCTCAAATAACACAGGCATCAGTCCCTCTGAGGATCTTATCAAATTGGCGTCACAGAACACGAAAGCTCAGCATTTTGTTTTATATGCATTTCATTTCAAACGGTTTGGGTACTTACATTCTAGCAGTTCATCGTCACTTCTTGTCCTCTGAACAATATCTCTCTTCGGATATCAAGTTAAGTCTTGAAATGGTACCTACGAACGAAAGTATGCATAAATTATTATTATTATTATTATTATTATTATTATTATTATTATTATTATTATTATTATTATTATTATTCAAGTGGTGTTAAAAGTGATACTGTGTTCATCGGAAATAAACTATCCAATTTTGCAACCTGCTTTCCTCTCCAAGTATGACCACTTTCGGCGTGTTACTGGCAGAGTGCAGTAACCTTGAAAAATCAATTATTAGAAAAATATAGATAACTCTACACAAACTGAATGCCGCTGATGTAGCTATCACCTTCAACATCACTTGTATAAAAGAGGGTTTACTGACTATTTATATTTATTATTATTATTATTATTATTATTATTATTATTATTATTATTATTATTATTATTATTATTCAGAAGATGAACCCTATTCATGTAGAACAAGACCAGGGGTCATTGACTTGAAATTCAATCTTCCAAAGAATACGGTGTTCATTTGAAAGAAGTAACAGAGGGTAATAGGCAATACAGAAAGAAAAGATTAGTTACAAGAAAATAAGAAAAAAATAATTTAACAAATAAATAAATAAGTAGAAAGTTATACAAATTACATATATATAAGCATACTCATAAACGTGCAGACTCCTTCCTCAAGTAATAAGACTTTGAGACCTGATATTTAGCTAAAATCTTACGTCTCCCAACGTGACAGATGGATTTTAGGAATATCTTAAACGTAAAGAAGAGCTTGGAATATCAAACTCTTTTGCATCTAGTAATTTCATCACGGAGGGCAATTGGAACTTCAGAAATTCAAGCGAAGTTGCTTATTCTTCTTGCATTTTAATACATTTTTATCTATTTATTAAATCATTGATTATTTTTTTCTTTTTTAATGAGTGGAATCTCTTCTCTCTGTATTTCCCTTTACTTGCTCTTACTTCTTCCTAATGAACACCATATACTTTGGAAGCTTGAATTTCAAGTCAATGCCCCCTGTGGGCTTGTTCCATGTGAACAGGTTTCATCTACTGCATAATAATAATAATAATAATAATAATAATAATAATAATAATAATAATAATAATCTTGAATAATAATAATCTTGAATGCTAGAGTCTCTCTCTCTCTCTCTCTCTCTCTCTCTCTCTCTCTCTCTCTCTCTCTCTCTCTTTCTTATTTATTATCTTTTTCTAATTGCACAATCTTTTAACTATTATCGATTAATCATTCAAGGAAAAAAAAACAAGTATAAGTAGATTTAGATAAGTGCTTTATAGTTTAAGAGGCTTATTATTATATTCTTCCCCTTTCTTCTTCATCAGCTATTTTTTTATGCTCTCTCTTTTATTCAATTTATTCTCTCCCCATATTCAATTACTGTTGGTTCTGTTTTACTTTAAGCATACCAACGGTCGATGACCCATGCCACAAAAGCTGTTGATTGTGTAAAGAGAAAAGGTTAGAGTTTGGTCATTTCGTAAGGAACGTATTCCGGTCTGTGGCGGTCTCTTTGATCCCTCTGAATCCCCCGAAAAATAAATACGTCACAAGTGTAACCGCAGGCAAGAAGAGATAGAAGCCACGTTAGTATTGTAGTACAAAAAGAAATTACGTAAGCGTAGACAATGTCTTACCTCATACGAACGCGAGGTGAAATAGAATAGATGACATTTTCCTTAGTAAATAATTCACACAAGTTATTTCTTAGTATAATCATTCAAAGGTGGAAGGGGGAATAGCAAGACTGTAAAAGGTCGAATCTGTGTAAATAACAGATTGTTTAATTCCCTTCTGAGTGAACATTTGTCGCGAGATGTCACTTTCCAATCTGGTCTTTATAAGTTTTCGTTAAAGGAGAAATTTCCAGTGATGGAAGTTTTTCAGATATTTATAAGGATAGAAAAAAAAAAGTAAAAAATGCGCCCGAAGTTTCTTCGGCGCAATCTAGTTTCCTGTACAGCGTATAATGCTGTATGAAACTCCCAAACATAGCCCATGAAACTCTTAACCGCGGCCCATGGGTAACTTTAACCTTAAATAAAAAAAAAAAACTACTGAGGCTAGAAGGCTGCAATTTGATATGTTTGATGACTGGAGGGTGGATGATCAACATACCAATTTGCAGACCTCTAGCCTCTGTAGTTTTTAAGATCTGAGAGTGGACAGAAAAAGTGCGGACAGAAAAAAGTGCGGACGGACAGACAAAACCATCTCAATAGTTTTCTTTTACATAAAACTAATAAAAACAGGCCTAAACCATTTAAACAGATGTGACATCAAAGAGAGGCAAAGAAATGACAAGATTTGAGCTTTCGAGCTCATTACAGAAATTGAGCCGATCCTTATAATAAAACGATGACCAAAGACGACCATTAAATAACAGACAATTATGTCACGTCTTTGGTACCAATAAATGTTGAAGACATCGGAGGTTTACTTAAGTAAACATGGTAAACGAAAAAAAGAGAATTACTTGGAATTTTTTACAATGTAAAAGACTGTAAATGTTATTTTACGTAGGAATCTAAATTTATTTCTCCGAAATTCAAATGGATGAAAGCGTCTGCCATAAAAAAATTGCGTTCAGATTTTCCAGAAACATTAGCATGACATTCAGCATGACAAGAGAGAGAGAGAGAGAGAGAGAGAGAGAGAGAGAGAGAGAGAGAGAGAGAGAGAGAGAGAGAGTTAACAAACTATAATACACCTTGTTTTACAGCTGCGCTTAATGCATATCATTTTCCATTTTTTCAGTCTCATTTTTGCACGTGAGCACATTGGCTTCATGGACAAAGAGAGATCGCCTTCTAAGCGAGAAGAAGAAGAATAAGAAGAAGAGAGAGAGAGAGAGAGAGAGAGAGAGAGAGAGAGAGAGAGAGAGAGAGAGAGACTCAAAGCTTGGAGGACGAGAAATAGAGAAAGTAACATAGAAAAACTCAAAGGAAGGGAAAGGAGGAGATCACACAAGAGCAGGAAAAAAAATATAAAACAATTTTAATGGATCGTAAGTTTCAAAAAGGGTATGAGATTATCGCAGAAGTGAAAAGAATTATTCTGAGTCCAGTTAGACAACATTTTCCACTACTGTTACTTGATCCGAGTACGGCGGTTCACATCAGGCATCCTACTCCCTTGCACTCCTTACCACACTTACAGACTGACATATGGCAAGAGCCCGTACTGGCATAAGGCCTGCTTGACTTAAATCAAACACCAAACTAAGTTTTTTGAAGTGTTCTTTGGGAAAAGACTGATGGAGGAAGATCATGTGATGAACAGAGGAACAAAGACACAAAGACACAACGTGACGGACAAAATGAAATGAACATTGACTCCAGCGTGTCTCTGGCAAGCAAAATTAATGGAATTAAAGGTTAAACGAATGGAATGAAAATAAGTTTATCAATGGAAATGAAAGCATTTGATTTAGCTATGTGAAGGAGAATACAAAGAGAAGATATTTTCCCATGTTATGGGGGTATTTTTTTCGTTGATTCGGTAAAGTGAACCAGTATTGGAGAACATGGGCGCCACATCGAAAGGAAATTGATTACAAAATAAATAAAATCTTTAAATGGTTTGAATTAAAATGAGTGTACAACTACTGCATCTAGTTTCTTCAGGACAAATACAAACAAACATACAAACACTTTTAATATTATAATATCATCATACGGAGAATTGTGGCTGTTTGCTGAAAACTTCAGTCTAAAATACCGACACAACTGGAGTGTGAATTTCGACATTATCAAACGTGACAGAGAGCAAGAACGGGAATAAATCACTTACATTGACGCTTTGTACATCAATGTAATACATTTACGTACATGATGTCTGTAAGTATGATGGATTTATCAGTTCGCTAAGCTGACGAGCTTAGGTAAAAAATGGCAAATATAATTTTTTAAAAGATGAAAACATATGTAACTTTTAAAAGAAGATAAAAAAAAATGACGAATATAACTTTTAAAAGCAGATAAAAACGACAATTACAACTTTTGAAAAAAGATGAAAAGGACAAATATATATTTTTTAAAAGAAGATAAAACGCCGAATATAACTTCTAAAAGAAGATAAAAAACAACAACTACAACTTTAAAAAGAAGAAAAACGATAAATATAACTTCTAAAAGAAGAAATATAACTTCTAAAAGAAGATAAAAAAACGACGAATATAACTTTTAAAGGAAGAAAATAAAAAAAACGACAAATGTAACTTTTAAAAGAAGATAAAAAACACCACACAGCTTTTAAAAGAAGGCTTTATGATGTTAAGATTGTTGAAGCTACATCAAGGACGTAAAAGTTATTTTCAATACTTTTGAAGCAGTTTCAACAGTTTCTTCTTACTGAAATATCTAAAGCTATTTTATCTTGTCAACAGTTTCTCCGTATTGATCACTGAAGTTACTTTACCTTTTCAACAATTTCTTCGTATTAATCAGTAAAGTTACCTTCAGTTTTCAAGAATTTCTCCGTATTAATCAGTAAAGTTACCTTACCTTGTCAACAATTTCTTCTTATTAATCACCAAAGTTATTTTACCTGTCAACAATTTTTCCATATTAATTACCAAAGTTATTTTATCTTTTCAACAATTTCTCCATTGTAATAAGAAAGTTACTTTGCCATGTCAACAATTTCTCCGTGTTAATCACTAAAGTTACTTTACCTTTTCAACAATTTCTTCGTATGAATCAGTAAAGTTACTTTACCTTGTCAACAATTTCTCCGTGTTAATCACCAAAGTTACTTTACCTTTTCAACAATTCCTCCCTATTAATCATTTAAGTTTCTTTACCTTGTCAACAATTTCTCCATATTAATCACTAAAGTTACTTTACCTTTTCAACAATTCCTTCATATTAATTACCAAAATTGCTTTACCTTTTCAACAATTTCTCTATATTAATCAGTAAAGTTACTTGTCAACAAATTTTCCATATTAATTACCAAAGTTACTTTAGCTTTCCAACAATTTCTCTATTTCAATCAACCTTTTCAACAATTTGTCCGTGTTAATCACTATAGTCACTTTACCTATTCAACAATTTCTCCTTATTCAATAAATGTTAATTTACCTTTTCAAAAATTTCTCCCAAAAATTCCTGTGTATTAATCATTAAAGTTACTTTACTTTTTCAACAATTTCTCCTTATTATTCAATAAATGTTACTTTACCTTTCCAACAATTTCTCCCAAAAACTTTTGTGTATTAATCATTAAAGTTACTTAACTTTACGCCCATCGCTGAACTGCGCGCGCAAGAGAGAGAGAGAGAGTGTCTCTTTATGAATGAGCTGAGGAAAGTGGACACCTCGCCAACAGGTTCTGGGACATGATACCTTACAAGCCGGTTTGCCTCATTCACAAGTTCTCTCTCTTTGCCTCCTCCGCCTTGAGCGTACGTGGGTGAGAAAGGAAGAAGGTGGACTTGTCTTTGAGTCTGCTATAGTTACAGCGCCACTTATTACTCTCTCTCTCTCTCTCTCTCTCTCTCTCTCTCTCTCTCTCTCTCTCTCTCTCTCTCTTTATTGTGCATAGGAATAAGCGTGATGTGTAGACACCCAGATATCCACACACACACACACACACACACACACATATATATATATGTGTGTATGTATATCGTGAACATACATAAGTATATGCACTTAGTATATATCTGTACACTTACACACTGCCTGAATGTAAAGATACAGACCTGTATTCAGCTTAAAATGTTGAAAATGACGCTGTCATAAGTATTATACGATGCGACGCACAATAAAACTGAAGCAAATCTATCCAATACAATATAGTTTAGAGAAAAAAAATTGTCTTACACAATTTCCGCCGGAAGGTTTACCAAAGTTAATGATAAGCCGCGTACTCAAGTGCTCCCTTACATGACCGGTCAGGTAGGAGAAAAAAAAATTACAATGAAGGACGAGAAATGCGAAAAGAACGGCAAGAGAATAAGGTGAGTGCGAAAACCAGAAGGAATGAATATAAATAAGAATAAGACGGAATTAGAAAATTACCATGAACAACAGCAAGAGCTAAATACAAGTCGTCTTGTAGAGTTTGAAAAATCTGAAAACTGCCAAGAAATATGAGAAAGTTAACTGAAAAATATTGAACATATCTCCACCAATGGCTTTCAGAAGTAAAATAATAAACTCGCCATCGTTTTCTAGCTAATATGAGAACACTATTTACATAAATAATAAGCTATTTCTTGGCAGCGTTTAATTGAGCCAACAAAAAACCAAATATCTGTGACTTTGATCTTAGATTTTAAAAATTAGATTTGTATCTTCAAAAGTTAATCCTATTGAGAAGATTTCTTAATTATCATATTAGCCAAGTTTCACCTCAGTTCGGTGACCTGTCTTAGAGATATCCTGCTGACCACCAAAACATGCGACTGTGACCCTTGAATATTGACCTTAGACTGAATTCTATCAAAGTCATCTTCTCGAGAAGTTCCTTCTATGAACGTATCATTGAGTTCTTCATACTTTTCTTGCCTAAATATATATATATATATATATATATATATATATATATATATATATATATATATATATATATATATATATATATATATATATATATATATATATGCTAGCTGACAACCCAGCGCTGCCCGGGAAAACTCTGAATAACAACTGATAAACTCTGTCTCTCTCGCCCCCACCTAACACCTCCTCCACTCTTTATCTCAGCCCTGTTTCAGGGAAGCCCTTCTCACCCCCAGCCCCCTTTGGTGCCCATTGGTGCTAGTGATATGTCCTACCCCCACAGTATTGTTTTCTAGATAGTAAGTCATATGTATACCAAATTTGGTTGAAATTGCTCAGTGTGTTTCAGAGTTACCCTAGAACATACACACACACACATACACACATACGTACATCCATTTTTATATGTAGATACACACACATACACACAGACACACACACACATATATATATATATATATATATATATATATATATATATATATATATATATATATATATATGTATAACTATGAACACAGACACGATTCATAATGCAACTTTCAATGTCGTGGCCTTAGGCTGTGTCCACACTGCTGTAAGTATGTTATAAAAACACGTTTGCAGCTAATCGCACACACATCGCAAACAGGTTGAATACGAGTAAAATGACTTATTGGTCGCTCTAACCTGTGCTTCATACGATTTGCCAAAAGTTTGTTCCCCATAATGTCGTTGACTTGTTTTCAACCTCTCTGCTATATGTATGCGATAAGTTGACGTCATGTGTTTATGACATGTTTTACTGCAGGGTGGATGCACTCTAAGATAATTAATGTGTCGAACCAAAGACCTTGCTGTGAACATTAACTTAATTTAAAGTACGAAGCTTTGTTGAAATGTAATATTTTTCTTATTATGTAAATGAAATTTTATATTTTTCTTATGTAAAAGAAATGTAATATTTTTCTAATAAAAGATAAAAAAAACTTCGTTGAATGCATTATCCTACGTCGTGTCAGAAAATGACGATGCATATTCCTGCAAGTCATTTCCATTCACTTGGGTTCACTTTGCCGAAAGATATCTCCGTTCTGGGTACCTCGCAGGTGCTAAATAAATGCGTAACATGAATATATAAACGAAGAAACATATAAAAAAATACCTTTTTCAGTCTTATTTTATTTCCCAACTGTTTGTTTTACTTACTCAACTGTTTATTCTACTTACTCATCTGTAACTTACCGGCAAAGCATCCAAGGAATGAGTACTGTTAGCAACAGCAGCGGGTCCCTTCAACTTTGTCATGGAACCGAGAGCCGGAGATTATAGGGTTCAAGGTGAGGTGGTGTTCGCCAGTAGCTTAGTGTACCGGTATGAGCTGTTGTTGCTTTTATGTAACACAGAGAGAGAGAGAGAGAGAGAGAGAGAGAGAGAGAGAGAGAGAGAGAGAGAGGTAGCGCTGCGCCAGACACCCGTTTGATAAAGAAAGAATGAAGGAGGAATTATGGGTTGATTAGAGAAATATTCCCCCGGCGCGGTGGTTTAGTCTGATACCGTTCATTTGGGTATGACCTGTCCACAAACGCATCCAGTTTCAAA
Organism: Macrobrachium rosenbergii; assembly: GCF_040412425.1. NCBI lineage: Eukaryota > Metazoa > Arthropoda > Malacostraca > Decapoda > Palaemonidae > Macrobrachium > Macrobrachium rosenbergii. The sequence continues at coordinate 22,751,035 of NC_089768.1, read as the reverse complement.
TGTGTTTCAGTGAAATTCAACCGTAATGACCACCAATTAATTTACATACGTTTTCAGTAAATGTAAATTTTTATTTTGGATAGGTTAGGAATATGCATTCGTATTTAAATACGTGTACCAGTCAACCTGTGAGTTATATTGTTTAAGGAATAATTATCCACAAACTCTTGGAAGTAATATCTTATTATGGTTGAAAGAGGAAAAGTAAAATTAATAGATAGATGAATAAAATAAAAACAAAGGAAATTAATATGTGGTGGAAGGAGAGTATCTGGTAATCACGTATGAATATATATATATATATATATATATATATATATATATATATATATATATATATATATATATATATATATATATATATAGGATGAATATTAAGCATTTAACCTGTATGTACCGTTAAGGTTTATATTTAGCTGTAGTGTCTATTACAGTTAATTTTCTTTTTGCCTGCATTCCATTAACTAAACTGAGATATTTTACGGGTGAAATATTTTTTTCCCAGGTGAATGTCCTGGGATACACAGCCCCTGTATGAAGAGTACTCATTAACTCATTTATACATCCATAAATACACATACATTTATATATATAATATATATATAGAGTATATATAAGTATATAATATATACAGTATATATATGTATGTATATATATATATATATATATATATATATATATATATATATATATATATATATATATATATATATATATATATGTATGTATGTATGTGTGTGTATGCATGTATGGATGTATGAATGAATTAATGAGTACTCTTCATACAGGGGCTGTGTATCCCAGAACATTCACCTGGGAATAAAATATTTCCCCGTAAAATATCTCAGTTTCGTTAACGAAATGCAGGCAAAAAGAAAATCAACTGTGATAGACATTACACCTAAATATAAACCTTAACGGTACATACAAATTAAATGCGTAATATTCATTCCACTTGTATGACCTGCGGTTTACGCTTAACTTGTAATGTTATATCACCTTAACGCTAAATACGCAATTTAAGACCACACGTAG
>NC_089768.1:22730000-22745000 GCF_040412425.1 Macrobrachium rosenbergii | reverse complement strand
CGTGTCAGAGAGAGAGAGAGAGAGAGAGAGAGAGAGAGAGAGAGAGAGAGAGAGAGAGAGGCGGGAACAGACATAAAGCAAACGTGAAACGGGAACTTATCGGTAAAAAAAGGTAAAGTTGGAAAAGAAAAAAATGGGAAGAAATCTCAGCTATCAAGGCTATACAGCGAGACAGTTTTATGTTAAGACAGAAAATATAAAATAGAAATATATAAAGAGGGACTCTGAAAGAGAACAGACAGAGCTAGGTGGAATCCAAGTACACAGTGAATAAAGGAGTATATGATTTAATTGAAATACAAAAAAAAACATAAAACGAAATGAGACTGAAATAAAGAATGATGCATGAAACGAACCAAAGCAAAGATACAAACAATCAGATTCGAAGGCGCTGCTGTTATCAGAGACAGAAAAGGAAAGAGAGACAGGAAAAAGTAGGGATTTAATTTGGCTTTCCTGGTCTCGAGAGGAGGGAAAAAAGTAAAAAAAAAAAAGTAGGAAAAAAAAATATCGATGGAATTTTGCTACCCTTGATTAGGTGCTGACAGTGGGACCAAAATGAGTCGATGGGAAGCCATGGAAAAGGAAACATAGATTTTGTGGGGAGGGATAGGGGTAGGGGTAGGGGTGGGGCGGGGGAAGTGGGGAGAGAGAGGGGTTACACGACGAAGGGAAAAATAGATATTGCAGGGAAAGTTAAAGGGGAGGGTGGTAGGGGTGGGGTCGTGGTGGATAGGGGAGGGAGGGGGAGGGGTAGTAGGGGTAGGGGTAGTGGTGGATGGGAGGAGGGGAGGGAGAGGGGAGAGATGAGGCGGGCACTCTCCAGCGAGGGAAAAAGAGACTGACATGTTGTTTTCTGTGATAAGTTATTTTTCCTTGTACTTGATGACTTTTTTTTTTTGTTTTTTTGTTCAGGTCTTTGTTTGTTTTCTTTGTAATGGATATTTGTGCTTGTGCGTTTGTCTGCTGCTGTTGGTGCGGTTATCTGTCTGTTTGTTTGTTTCGCTTGCATGTCGTGATTGCCTGCGAACCCATATTGATTTTTGTGTGTGCTTAGATGCGCCCCTGGTCTCGAGAGCCCAAGGGACTGAGAGGAGTCTTTTTGTTTATTTATTATTCTACTCCTCGCTTCTTATGTTTACGTTATCGATTTCAGGACTTGAATTCACTTAATTCATTTGTATCAGTTAACGTACCAATGTTCTGAAGCTACGCATTTCGATTATTGAGTCTTGGTCTATTTGTTCAGTTTAAGATTACGACTGCAGTTAATTCAGTGGAGAAATTAATCACCTAAAGAACCAGTGTTTAATTAATTTATACTGAGCATGCGTAGTTTGTTTGTTTGTTTAATGAGGATAATGAAAAAAACACTCAGCATTTTAATTCTTTAGATCTAGTAGTCTATGGAAAGTCAGATAGTTGTATGACTACTAAGCAACCAACCATCTGTATTCCAGCATCCAGAAGGCATCGCTCTCTCTCTCTCTCTCTCTCTCTCTCTCTCTCTCTCTCTCTCTCTCTCTCTCTCAGTCTCGGTCTTTAGGTCAAGGAGACGCACTAAAACCTCTCAGGGTCTCCCAAGGATCTGTTATTGCAGGATTAGCGTTATCTCGATGCCTGTTATCAATGGACGTATTGTATCTGACGTCTTTAACTTCTCGTCTCCTGCTCTTCTTGTTCCTCGGGCCTTTTGGGATGCTCTTCTCTCTCTCTCTCTCTCTCTCTCTCTCTCTCTCTCTCTCTCTCTCTCTCTCTCTCTCTCTCTCGTTGTCTAGGAAAATTTACGTTTCTATGTATTCATATACATATATATATATATATATATATATATATATATATATATATATACTGTATATATATATATATATATATATATATATATAATATATATATATATATATATATATATATATATATATATAAAAATATATATATATATATATATATATATATATATATATATATATGTATGTATGTATTTACATATATATATATATATATATATATATATATATATATATATATATATATATATATATTTGTATGTATGTATATTTGTGTTTGTATGCATTACAGCCTTAATCATTTTCCCTCTTGAATGAACTGGTTCAAATTCATTTTATCACTTTGTTTAAAAGAAACTAATATTCCAGGAAGTGTGTTATAGAATTAAAAAAATAACAAGATTCTTCACTATGTGAATTAATGGAACGATACATAGTGCACCATCTGAGGTGCTCTCGTGATAGCCTATGCCATTAAGCATAAGTCATTTATATTTACATGTGATATTACTAATTGTGTCTTAACTTCCTTCAAGCACCAAAAGACAAGATTTGCATCCTAAAATAACCCAAGAGAGACTCAAGTAACCCATTAATGGCCTACTTGCACGAATCAGATGTAGGATGAATTCTTGCGGTTAGAGTAATGTAGAGTAACTCTTATATTCGTCACGACCAACAAATGAATAGATAAATAAGCAAATGATTTACGAACATTTCCTTTTACCGAAGTTTTCTTCTTGGGGATAAAAAGTGTAGCATAAGTATTAATGGAAACATTTGTCTTTTTTCTTTTATTTGCACAAATCTGTCTCCTTATTACAATACGTGTGTGCAAAGCGTCAGCATTAGTATCAAATATGCATAGTAATACTTTTATCGACAGAAATGATATTGCTTATGAAGACGGGTGATATATATATATATATATATATATATATATATATATATATATATATATATTATTGTTTTGTTATTATAATTGTTATTGTATTATTATTATTATTATTATTATTATTATTATTATTATTATTATTATTATTATTATTATTATTATTATTACCTTCTATACAGATCCATGAGAATATATATAATCGAGACAGATAGAAATATGCAGCCAAGACCAGTAAAATGAGGGTACGCAGACACATACACAGACAAATAGATAGAGAAAAATAAACATGTAAGGAAGGAAGAAATAAAAAAAAAGAAACGTGAATGTTAAATTAAAGTTAAAATTCCCGATCACTCGAGGAGCGTATTCTGCAACCCCGTCTTCTTACCTTAGAGAGAGAGAGAGAGAGAGAGAGAGAGAGAGAGAGAGAGAGAGAGAGAGAGAGAGAGAGAGAGAGGTGTATATGTGTGTGTGTGTGTGTGTCGATACACGAAACGAAAAATTTATGGCTAGGAGAATGGCCTCATTTATTTTGAGCTTCAGAACCAATTCAAGTCTGGAATTGAATCTTCGCAATCACAAGTCATAGACCCAGGAATTGACGTGCAAATGCAACTCCCTTGCTTTTATTGACGGCTTGTGCTTTCCTTTACCCTCCTATCCACGGCTGTCAATTCTATTTTCTCAATACTTGTCGGCTCATTTGACAGGTCTATTTTTTTCAAAATGTTGGGTATTTAAAAGTTCACCTTCACGATAAAATTGCACCATGTGGATTACATTACATACATACGTATGCTTGCAAGCAACGCCGTTTCATACAAGGATTACATTAAATTACATACGTATGCTTGCAAGCAACGCCGTTTCATACAATGATTACATTACATTACATACGTATGCTTGCAAGCAACGACATTTCATACAAGGATTACACTACATACTGTACATACGTATGCTTCCAAGCAACGCCATTTCATACAAGGATTACACTACATACTGTACATACGTATGCGCCGTTTCATACAAGGATTACATTACATACTGTACATACGTATGCTTGCCAGCAACGCCGTTTCACATAAGGATTACATTACATTACATACGTATGCTTGCAAGCAACGCGTTTCATATAAGGATTACATTTTATCACATACTTATGCTTGCAAGCAACGCCGTTTCATACAAGGATTACATTACATACGTACAGTATGCTTGCAAGCAACGCCATTTCATACAAGGATTACATTACATATGTATGCTTGCAAGCAACGCCGCTTCATACAAGGATTACATTACACACTGTACATACGTAGGCTTCCAAGCAACGCCGTTTCATACAAGGATCACATTACATTACCTAAGTACGTTCATGGATTCATACCTGCAAGCAGAACCGTTACATACGATCACACATACATTCACACATGCAAGCAACGTCGTAAGATGGAAATGAAACACACAGAACAATAATCGTATTATTCGTGAAGCGTCGTAAGACACAAATAATTCACGGTGATATAAGGTTTACAATGACTGAATGATTATAAGCCAATTCAAGCACTGCATAATACGCATCAATTTCTTTCGAAATCTTGAGATGTCAGTCTCCGAGCTATAAGAAAATCCCTCGCGACACAAGTGGAAGATCATTTGCTTCTTTAATTATATGGTGCAACGGTGCTGCCTGAAGCGCCCTCGTTCCCACAGGTCGATCTAATCAACACCCCCTCCCCATCCCCGCCCCCGCCCCGACGAAAACCAAACGGTGAAACAGAACAGCCAAAATCAGTGTGAGACAGATCATACCTTGTGAGGTAATGCATCATCCTCCCCTTATTTGAAGAGGAGAGATTCATTAAATGCCATTAAATACGGGACACAGAGAGAGGGAGAGAAGCGAAATCATGACGAGAGAGAGAGAGAGAGAGAGAGAGAGAGAGAGTGAGAGAGAGAGAGAGAGAGAGAGAGAGACGTTCTTGCTTTGGTGATGACAATCACGCCCCTGGAAGGGGACCCCACCCACGGCACCTTTCACACCCGCAACCCCCAAGCCTTAGCAATCCTACTTTCCTTTTCCTTCTTCTTCCTCTTCTTCTTCTTCTTCTTCTTCTTCTTCTTCTTCTTCTTCTTCTTCTTCTTCTTCTTCTTCGCTGCCACAGTCAGTCATGCAAGAAATGCATGCTGAGAAAATCTATATTCTCGCGTATTCCTGAACACATACTTAGGCGGGACAGGCTGTTCAATTATTCAAGGGGTTTCTAGTTAGCCTGGTGACACAGACTGCAAGGTGGGTGGGGGCGGGGGGCGGAGAACCACCAACACCAATGGTAAGCGATTTTGGCTGCTCTCTCTCTCTCTCTCTCTCTCTCTCCTCACGAGAATAATGATGACTTTCATGTTTTGCAAATGATGGACGTTTATCAGTGACGACTGTCAAGTACCATACTTAGTGATTTATTATTATTATTATTATTATTATTATTATTATTTATTATTATTATTATTATTATTATTATTATTATTATTATTATTACTGGTGAAGGAATACACACTGATTGTAATGTAAATATATATTAGAAATATAATTTATATACAAATAATTCTAATGTATATTTACATTTACATCACTGTGGATTTCTTCACCATTTTAGTGACTCATGCTACTACTACTACTACTACTACTACTACTACTACTACTACTACTACTACTACTATTATTATTATTACTATTATTATTATTATTATTATTATTATTATTACTATTATTATTGTAAATGTTTCGTTATTACAGTGTTATGATTATTGTTATCAACGTCTTATCTGCTATTTCGGAGGGTGGAATTTATCAATTATTATTATTATATTAGTTGAACATAATAATTGATATCTACGCGTTTAGCAGCTGTTACTGTGATTGTAACAACTAACAGGTGGAAGAGAAAAAGCTCGCTGCCAGGTTGTTACTACCGTGTATTGGAACGATTCCGACGGAGACACAGATATGAGAATTTATGATAATAAATAAGAAGTTCCACGAAAGATGTTAATTGACCTGAAAATTTTGTTTTGAATAGTTAATAAGAAGTGCCTAAACCAATTGTATTTGTAATGTTAATAATCCAAAGAAATAATAATAATAATAATAATAATAATAATAATAATAATAATAATAATAATAATAATAATAATAATAATAATAATAATAATAAGAAATGCCTAAACCAACTGTATTTGTAATAATAATAATAATAATAATAATAATAATAATAATAATAATAATAAGAAATGCCTAAACCAATTGTATTTGTAATGTTAATGATCCACAGTAATAATAATAATAATAATAATAATAATAATAATAATAATAATAATAATAATAATAGTTAATAAGAAATGCCTAAACCAATTGTATTTGTAATGTTAATAATCCAAAGTAATAATAATAATAATAATAATAATAATAATAATAATAATAATAATAATAATAATAATAATAATAATAATATCCTTTAATTCAGCTCAGGGCCATATATATGGAATATACGAAGTGGAGACAGTACAATGCACACAATCTAGATACACGAAATATCATGATAAAAATGATTATCGGAAATATCCCCACAGTGGCTGAAGAAGTAGAAGAAATAGTATTGATAATAATGGTAATGGCATTAATAATGTTGAGAATAAATAGTAAAAATATTGAAAACGATAGCAATAAAAAAAAAAAACAGATTGCATACAATCAAATTCCAGCCAGGGGAGATTGTGCTTACTTTCATGAAAATCTTCATCCAAGGTGGTAAGATTTTTTTGAGGTAGTGTGATATGTAAATTTAACATCCCAAGTACCAAAACCAGTTCTAAATCTTGAGCAACATGCGCTGAAGTACCAAGCTTTTGCACGTCTGAATTCCATGTGATATGACGTTTCAAACTCACATGAGATAATATTTTAATATTTATCATATCCGAAAAATAAATACCAAGCTTTTGCACGTCTGAATTCCATGCGATATGACGTTTCAAACTCACATGAGATAATATTTCAATATTTTTCATATCCTAAAAAGAAATAATAATTTCTTCAAATTTCATGTGAAATGATATACAGGCCACGCGTGTTAAAATTATAGGTTAGCCCTATAGTGTGTTAAATATATATTCGAAGCAACGTTATATTATAGAATACAATGAAACCACGATGAAATCAAACGAAATTTGCTTGAATTTCAGTTTTCCTTTAGCGTGTTCTAAATTCACTTGCGATTTTAATAAGTTAAAGACAAAAGTGAAAGATGTTTAAATCAAAGGTAACAATGTTTAAGTCCATGGCGAGCTGTGGTTTAAACTCGGGAGGAATCATATTGAAGCCGAGATCATTCAATTTACTCAAATGCTCACTGATGCAAATCGGCCTTAATCGATTCAGGCTGGCCGCTGGTCTCCTTAGAAAACTTTTTTTAAAACCTTTTTCGGTTTCTCAGGCTTTCAAGTTTGGATGAAACGAAAGTCAATCAACCGATCATCTGAAGCCTATTTGAAATGTTTCTCTTGTCGGAATGTATCAAGTTTCTTAGTTCAACTTCCTTAAGTGGAGCTGTCACATAGTTATTCTTGAGAAACTGATTTTTTCTGCAGAATAAAAATAGATCTGATTTAAGGATGTGTTACATCACTCAGGCGGCTTGAAATCTTGGATAAAGCGATACCAGAAGTCGTAGGAAATAAGTACCCCTTTCCTGAGAGAGAGAGAGAGAGAGAGAGAGAGAGAGAGAGAGAGAGAGATTTCCCCTTATCTCTGTAATGAACACTTCTCTGTCCTTCATCCCATCACGAAGTGATTCTAGCCCCTCGAGACGTGTTTAGGTGAAGTTACTTCTTATTTCTCAAGGAGTAGTTGAAACGTGTATACTTCAGTTGTCAAGGAACTTCAAGTTCTTGCAGTAGCGATTAATTTTTTTCATATTCCACTTCAGCTTTCGCTAGAAATAACTGTCCCTAGTCTATCTCCCCTAGGAGCGGTCTTCTTTATTATTGTTGACTATTACTGTTAGCCAAGCATTTAAAAAAACTAATTTTTCTACTTCTTCAGCAACTGTGCGGAATTGCCGATTATCATTTATATCATGTTATCTCGAGTATCTAGATTCTGTGTATTGTATTGTCTCTGCTATGTATATTCCATGTAAGTGACCCTGAGCTGAAATAAAGGGTATTATTATTATTATTATTATTATTATTATTATTATTATTATTATTATTATTATTATTATTATTATTATTATTATTTAATGCCAAAGATATTTCTGAACGCTTCGATCTCAAAAGAACAAAATCTCTTCATTCAGAACAAAAATGTCTGTAATACCACCGCATCATTGATCTTGACAAATCTGAATGGCGTAGGAATTTGACCTTTCTTCAGTTCAGTTTGCAAGCGTGGGCGAGGCTTTGCCTTTGAAACGGCTCCCCTAATCCCCCTTGCACATCGAGGATTACAGAACCGCCGTTTCAAAGGATTGTTTCTAGATACTAGATTGATTCGACCTCTGCCTACAACTCGCCATTACCCTAGCAACTACGGAATGCGAGTCTATGAAAGAAAAGAGGACGGGAACAAATTCCAGAGAGATTCGTTACTTCCCTGGGTACTGAACGTGGAAAGTTTGCGGGGCATCTCCCTGGCTTATTGTGCACTAATACGCTAAGATAAGTATATTTTACGCAGTGACTGACGTGGATCCTGGGTTCATAATGATGCGTCTGTGTAAGTTACATGGAGCAATAATGTTAATATCAGTTGTCCATAAAAATCTCATAATAGCATGAGTCACTAAAACGGTGAAGAAATCCACTGTATTGTAAGTGTATATATATATATATATATATATATATATATATATATATATATATATATATATATATATATATATATATATATATATATATATATATATATATATATATATATATATATATATATATATATATATATATATATATATATATATATATATATATATATATATATATATATATATATAATCGAGAGCTTTCGAGATCCTGGTCGATTCTCCTTCTCAGTCTTAAGAAGAACAATCGAGCAGGTTCTCGGAAGCTCTCGTTTTGTATATATATTTCTAAAATATATATTAATACACTTACGATACTGCGGATTTCTTCACCAGTATCAGCAATGTATCGACAATGAAAGTAGCTAGCAGGCTTGCCATTCTGAAATCAATAGCAGCTGTCCATAACTCGTAATTGTCTCCCAAAATATCACAGGGAATATAAATTTATCCTACAGCTGCTGACAAACTTCAGAACCAGTCTTGACAAAAATTCGCTTCGTAGTTTAGATTAAGGACAAACAATGAATTATCCAGCAAAGGGCTGTACATTTCAGTCATGAACTCGTGATCACAGCAGCTCGCTAATGTGTCATTATTGTGAGGCTTGCCTTTTAAGTCTAAGGGGTCGAGTTTCCAGTACAGGAAATGATTACGTAATCATTTATATATATTACGCACACACACGAACACACACACACACATATATATATATATATATGTGTGTGTGTGAGTGTGTGTATGTATGTATGTATGTATGTATGTATGTATATATTTATATATAATATATATGCCTGTACATACATACTTATATAATCGCACAATTTAGTGCATATACAAAAGATTATACAGACGCGTATATTGCGAAATCGAAGACCATTTCCTTTGCGACGCCTACATTAACACAAAACAACTAAAGAACACGTAAATAAATACTTGTTAACGGACACAGTAACAGAGATGACTTACACAGTAAAAAAAAAAAAAAAAAAGCGAGAGTATCTATAAAGCAAGAATGGCACGTATATTTTGAAAAAAAAAAAAAATCCTATTGCACCTAGAATTTAACAATACCACGGACACCCAGTCGACTACTGTTGCATTTACGCATAAGACTTTTTTTCCTTTTTTATTTTACAGAAGTTTAAAACGTAAATAATACGATGTTCGTCCTTAGACTAAGGTCATTTTCTTCATGGCGTTACGTGACTCCCCCAAGGCTGCTGTCTCCCGTATCAGATTCTCTGTAACTGTAGCTCGGGTGGAAAGGTGATCTGATTGATGCCTAGATTAATCTCTGCACTAATACAGTTATTGATCTTAGGCCTTGCTGGCATTCCTCTTATTCTTATTTCATTATTTGCTCTTTACTCAGTTTTTTCTATTCTTGGAACATGGAGGCCAATTTGTGTTGATCACCTGAGCTCTCTCTCTCTCTCTCTCTCTCTCTCTCTCTCTCTCTCTCTCTCTCTCTCTCTCTCTCTATATATATATATATATATATATATATATATATATATATATATATATATATATATATATATATATATATATATACATAGTTTAGTTATAAAGTAAGAGAAAGATCGTCACTCTCCATTCAAAAATCGATATTAAAAAATCACGGAAGACGCCGCTGATTTTCACCTTCGTATTCATGGAGTTAGATCCCTGCTGTCTCATGACGTCATCATCATCCACTAATTGTGAGCTTTATGCAACTGATTACTGGGTGTATATGGATGCTGCGTAGGTGGGGAAGACAGGAAGGGCTTCTGCAAGTGGGGGAAGTCCCTGGGATCCCTTAGGGGCGTCATGTAGTAGGGGATGTCCCTAGAATCCCAGTCTGGTTGACGAGAGAGAGAGAGAGAGGATGACGACGAATTATTACATCGCTAGATTGGAGTAAAGAGGAGTGAGCGAGTGGTTGAGAGGAGTATGGAGAGGAGTGTGTGAGGAGTGATGGAGGAGGAGGAGGAGGATTGAGGACGAGAGGACCGAGTGAGTAATGATAAATCGGCAGGAGAAATAACCCTTGTTGTTTGGACAAGAATTAATGAGGGTAATTATTTTCACGCCAAGAATTTTGAGTCGGTAGATTTATCTCTCTCTCTCTCTCTCTCTCTCTCTCTCTCTCTCTCTTCATGGATAATGAGGTGAAGTTTGACGACGATTGCTGTTATAAATAAGAAGATAATGACCGAAATACGAGGTGTTCAATCGCAGGCCACAGTGGATGATGCCGTGTATGGTACATAAACTGGACTCGGGTGGGATGGGGTTGAACACTTGGTTTTGAGAGGTTGTCACTCTTATAATTATAATTGTTTTTTTTTGTCATCTAAACTCAAACACACATGAATGATAAATAATACTAAGTAATAAATAATACTGAATAATAAATAATACAGAAATGTTTATTTGTTTATATTTACAGATCTGCTCAAAAGCCTCCACCATTAATAAATAAATGAATACAAAATGTGCGTATGCTTTAATTCAAATGTTGAAGACAATGCAGGTGTATATAGGTATATATATATGTATATATATATACTACACACACATATACATATATATACATGTATATATACATATATATATACATGCATATTATATATATATATATGTATGTATATATGTATATATATGTGTGTGTAGTATATATATATATGTTATATATATAGATTATACATTTATATATATACCGTATATGTATATATATATATACATATATATAATATATATGTATGTATGATTGTATGTATGTTTTCTAGTTCTTCTCTCGTGACCTATTGCAAAAAAAAAAAAAAAGCTTATCCCGGGGTCACTCTCTGCGCAACACAGTGCCGAAGTTAAGAAATCTTCCAGTAAATTTTTGCGTCCTCTAAAGAGTGACACATTTATCCCCACCTAATAACCGCGGGCGGACCTTTATGGTTAAATTTTCATCCAAAGTTACTTCCAGGTAGCCAACTTGGTTAGAGGGGGATGATGTGGAAAGCATTTCGTTGCCTTTACTGTTATAACAATGTGTGTGTAAACCTTCGAACCCTATTTATTATTATTTATTATCTAGTGGATGAAAGCTATTCACATGGAACATTCCCACCTGAAATTCAAGCTTCCAAGGAATATGGTGTTCATTAGGAAGAAGTACGAGGAAGTAAAGGGAAATACAGAAAGAAGAGATATCACTTATTAAAAAGGAACAAAATAAATTAATAAATAGATAAATAGATAAAAATGTATCAAAATGCAAGAAGAATAGTATTAGGGTAGCAATGCTTTGCATTTTCGCTTGAACTTAGCTAAGATATTGATAAAAATCGTTTGAAATTGTATACACAGTTAGTTATGAATTGGCACTAGTGACAGGTAGAAAGTAAAATCTTACAAGCTTAAAGAGCACATTTATAAATATTCAAGGTCTGGTGCTTTGTATGAACTGTCAGATGGAGAATTATTGTTCGGTATTTTATAGAATAATTCGGTCCAGTAAATATATGATGTAGATTGCGATGTCATCCCCTTATAATGTAATATCAAATGGATGCATATAAAATATTAATAGATTCAAAGAAAGTATCGGGTGATTTACAGTCAGTCGTAAATATCGGGTGTAATATTTTACAAGAAGATTTATCAATAATAAAGACAATGGGTATTTTCAATAAAAAAATAAATAGGTTTAAAAATATCCCAGAATCAACACAACTTTGTAGAAGTGCTCGTCGGGTTCTTCCAGGTGAAAGGATTTGAAAAAAAGAATGGCAGGTGAATGTATGACGTCATATGTAATTTTAAAAATCATAAAGTGCAATATTAAGAATTTACAAATAACAGATTGCAAAGCGTTCGTTGATCTTAATTAGTGTACATCGGATTTCACATGTAAAAAGAGATCCATTATAATGAAGGTCTGTACCAGTCTCTTTAACATTATCAAATCTGAGAACCACTCTTCTTCTTAAGATTAAGGTCAATCATTATTCTGAAATGCGCTGAGGTACATCTGGAAAATGTCGATAATCTGGCAAAATAATTCTGTTACTGTATCTGCTTTCTCTATTGTTTAAGCTAATGATTATATATGCGTATGTCATTAACAGTTTATTAAGTTTTTTTTTTTTTGGCAACGCACAGCGTTGAAAGAAATAATGATTGTATACTGATTTATGAAGGTGCGCATTTATTCACCGATTCCTGCAATTGCGAATGTGAAAGATCTCTGTTAAAATACAACTTATAAAAAACTGACAAACAAAAAACCATCCGTCGATGGTCCAAGTCATAACAGTTAATATTAGGAAACAGAAACTTACCATCACGAACCACTCTATCTAAAAGAGGTCAATCTCTGGCATAAGCAGACATCCACACAGGCGATCGATATTCCAGCAAAGGAACGACAAACGACCAAAAAACGGTTTGAATTGATCTCATCACTGTTATAAATATAACAGGCCTTACGAACAATACCTAACTTTCGTGCGGCATTTGCTGAAACTTTCATTAGATATTTCTCAAAGGTAAGATGTGAGTCACAAGTTACACCTGAAATACTTAAAACTTCAGACTCATTCAGCAGAGTCCCATCCACCTGAAGGGGAGGATGGGGTGGGAAATCTGTACGAACTTTGCTAATCAATAGTGTTTTCGTTTTACTGGAGTTCAGCCTCATACCCGACCGACTACACTATTCACTGATCGGTCCATGTCCCGATTGCATTTTCCCGAGATGTAACCTAGTACCGGGACCTTTCCCTGAAAAAAGCGGGACGCTATATCTTAAAAGCTGACCATAGAATTTTCTTGAAAATATCTCATTATGTTTCCCATACTCAAATTACTGCAGAGATTTTCTAACCTAGCCTAACCTAACCTAGAGGCATGGTTAAAAAACCGGGGCTGGTGCAATACTAGCATACATCTCAGGAATTTGCGTCCCGACTGAGGCTAAGGGCAGCTTCATTTCTCGTAAGTGGAGACTAGTGCACCCACAAGTGTTGCATCTTGGGCACACCGAACAAGGTTGTTTTCCAGGCCAATAACTGTATCGCTTGTATACACTAAAAATGACAGTGGACCAAGAATATTACCCTGCGGAACTCCAGACACAATAGGTCTTGGTTCGCTAAGGATCCCATCAACAGCAACTCTCTGCTGCCAACCTGTAAGGAAATCTTGAAGTAATCCTAAAACATATCCACCCACTCCAAGATTCTGAAGTTTATAAATAAGTGCCTTGTGATTAAATCTATGAAATTTAGGCTGTCACGCCAAGCACTGAAAGGGCACTTTCGTCATTCAGCATCTAAGACGGTGAAAAGAGGGAGTTAGAGTGGTTGGACGTCAAGATAGAGATTCAGAAGATAAAGTTGTATAGTATAAGATACTTCACCCTGCAAGTGTAATACGTTTACTTGCAAGAGCATGAAGTTCCTCTTTTATCTATCGTTATTTCATGAAACGACGGAAAATTTTTAAGCTTCTGTGATGATTTAGTACAAGTACGAAACTTCTTTAATCCTTTTCATCGTTTTATTGAAGGTATTGCGCATCAGACAGTGGACATTTTGTAGAAATCCGGTCATATTGAACATAATTTTCTCCATTAATTATTATAAACCTACTGTTGTTATTTTCCTTATAAATTACTTCCAAACTGTTATTATATTTCTTCCAAAATATATAAACTATGCTTCCAAAATATATAAACTATGGTTTGTGTGTGTATATGTGTGTGAGGGGGTGGGTGGGTGGGAAGTATATATTCATTTTAAAGTGATTTTGTTCAATCCTTCAACAATGTGAAAGGCTTAAAGTATAAGGACATAAATTTTTCCCTTTGAAACCATCGTTCTATGCTCTCTCTTTTTTTATTTTTTAGATAAAAACAATCCATATTTCATGGCTTTTATATTTGCGAAAATTAAATTGACGGAGTTACTGGAGACTTTGATGTTGTTCAAGGTGACCTACTTTCATGTTCACTTTTGGAGAAAACAGGGTATAACTTTGTTAACTTATGCAATGGAGTTCGATAAGAGTATCAGTACAGTTCGAAGTCACTCTCCATTTATTGTATTTTAGGTATTCTGTATTAGGAAGTGGTGATGAGCCACTATGGCAAAAATATTCGAAAAATGTAAATGAACCCCCTCGGGTAAAATGGTACGAATAAAATCCTTGATATTCATGATAAACAACAGTAGAAAAAAACTGGTGATAATAAAGTTCCTGCAGTAACGCTGATAAAAAGGAATGTATAATAACTAAATAAAGTAATCTGTAAAAAAATTGCAACAAAAGATATAAACATTTGAAGGCAACATTAGTAATTTCATTGATGGGGAGTAAAGTACCTGTTTTTGTCACAACAATTCAGTTACTTTCATCCTATATCCCTCAGCACTTTGGTGGTTATTAAAGTTCAAATCCTACTGTCGGGGGAGAA
>NC_089768.1:22690000-22725000 GCF_040412425.1 Macrobrachium rosenbergii | reverse complement strand
CTACCATTGAGTTGCCTTGAATCTTCTGGTATGAAGAAGCTTCAGTGAACATCTGAGTTACGCAGAGTGATTAAATCAGGTAACTTTTTACCCAATATTGCTTATTATTGAATTATCTTATTGTTAAATAAAATAATCTGATTTCATTTCACTGTCAATTGTGGTTCTACATACAAGAGCTATTTGTAATAAAAGCTAGCGAAATATATTTTCAGGCCCCATTAAAAATTATGGTCTACGGAACACCAGAGTTTGTGAGACTGTCCTAAGTCTTAATTTTTGTTTATTATTATTTTCACCTGAGTTTGACTCTGCGCAATTGATCCAAATGCACGTTGCCGATGCGGTCGTTAAGTGACCTCGTTCTGATACCCCAAATTCGGGTTCGAATCCTGTTATGGAGGTCAGAATTTCTTCGTATTCTTGCGTTTAGATCTCCGTCTTTATAGTGACAAGAGTGTCCAAAAAGAGAGGAGTTCGGGAAGTTAAGAGGACGATGTTAGTTATTACAATTACATAAGCATATGGTAAAATTGTCCAGTAGATTCTACACGTATGTATGTATGTATGTATGTATGTATGTATGTATGTATGTATGTATGTATGTATGTATGTATGTATGTATGTATACTCTCTCACGCCCACATGTTTCCAAGCACCAAATGGCTCACGTACAGTTAAGATGATTTCATTAGAAAGAATTCCTTTCAACCCATGATTCTCACCTGCACAGCTCATTAAGGTAAGGTCACGAACGCCCCGAAATTAAGAGGACCTGACAGGTTCCAATGAGTTGGCGAGGGCTGGGGAGGGCCCACGGGATGGGTTGTCAAAATCAGCTTGGGAAGAGCATGAATTATTATTGAAGTCAAGGTGGGAATGTACATGTAAAGGGACAGTTGAGCCAACTCTCCTGTATGGAATGGATTTTTTTCTAAAACATTTTATTCCTATATAATTTCCTTGTATCGCTATTCATTCTATAACCGAATCATAGGCTCATAATACACCTTAGCATGCTAAAAATGTTAATTAGAAGTGCACCTGTTGATAGCACTCAGTGCTCCTGCTTCTCAGACTGCATATGGCAACACTCCTCTCTTGGTTGCTGTAGACCATTTAAATGTCACTGAAGTTTTTATTTTGTACTTAATCTTTTTTTAGTTTTTCGTTATCTGAAGTTCATTGAGGCAACATCTAGTTACGGAAATGCTGTATTATTATGTAAGTGACACTTAAGACATTCCATCAACATCTTCACAGGAAGGAATGTACAAAAATTAGTTTTATGAATTCTTGTGATTTGCAACATCATACAGAGGTGAGGAGTTAGATTCCGTGGTATATAGTCTTCATGTATATCCCCTTCACCATAGTCAAGCTACGAAAGGTTGAGACTTTCCTGTAATTAGCGGCAATGACATGTTTCCCATCCTGCCGGAGGAGGTATTTAATCCTGATCCAAAAAGGTACACTGTCAGGATTAGATTCGAGGTTAAGGTTAATCCTGAGAATGGACATATTTGAACGTACTGTCCACTTGTTAGTGTTTACTTACAAGTGACTTCCTTTTGAAGTAATATATGCATGCATATATATATGTGTATATATACACGAGGTATGTATATATATATATATATATATATATATATATATATATATATATATATATATATATATATATGAATAATATTTATCACATTAAGAAAATATGGCATCAGAGAGAGAGAGAGAGAGAGAGAGAGAGAGAGAGATCCCAGCTTCCAGACCTGGTGGTATCCTAAAAGGGTCGTTAACCAGGTGAGGTCACTAATTCATTAGCCGGGGCCATAGCATTTATTGCCGTGCCTGTTTGTCATTAATCTTTCATCTCTGTCAGGTAAACAGACTTACCTGTGCCTTTGATGAATACCGACATAAACACCACCTCCCCCGTGGGTGTTCCCTGCCTTTGGAATGCTGTTTTATGGACGGGAAATGGCTGGAAGGCGGTGAGACACGGGGGTCTTGTTACTGGAAGAATCTTCATGGTAACAGAATTTTCCGTTTGTCTTTATGGCACGCTTATTTGCCTGTAACCACACGTAACTTATTCCAATGGGCAAATGATGACTGATATATATATATATATATATATATATATATATATATATATATATATATATATATATATATATATATATATATATATATATTAATTTTACTAAATTCTCGGCTTTAATTTTTTTTTTTATTTTAATTTTAACATCTTGTGATTTATTTCTTAGGATACAATACTAATTTGAATTCAAAGTATTCAGCTAACTTCGCTGGAATCTGTACCTGAAATACACATCATACCAGTTATGCAAATACGACGTATACTGATTTGTCGGTACGTATGTAAAAACTGGCCCTGTGTTTGATGGGTGATGTAAATTCGACGTGCAATCCTCTGTTGGTATGCAATGAGATTTCCATTTAAGCAGACCAAAGCCATAAACGAGGACTTCTTTGACCTGAAAATCGACTTTAATGACAAGCAAACATTAAAGTCAGTGACTCGAGATTCCATCAGTCACCTGTGGAATCTATACCCGTTGATATTCACGGAGTCCACATTTTTCCTTTCAACGGGAAATCGTTAAACGAAGGACGGAAAGACAACAATAAGAGAGTTATTCCGGATCATCCAATCAATCACCAGAGACGGCCAATCCAAAGACAAAGGAAGTGTGAAATGCACTTGGCCTCCGCTGAGACAAACAGTCGGAGCATCCCAGTAAATATCGCCCGGTTGGCAAATCCTCCCAGGAACTCGTTACAAGCTAATTAAATGCTGTTCTATCTACCTGAAAATGCGCTCCCACGCCGAGAAAGATTAACAAAGGCGCCAGTTCCTCTCTCTCTCTCTCTCTCTCTCTCTCTCTCTCTTGACCCCACCAGCTATGAGCACATTCTCTCTCTCTCTCTCTCTCTCTCTCTCTCTCTCTCTCTCTCTCTCTCTCTCATGCTTCCATTGTCTCGGCTCGGTTCAAAGGTTCTAACTTTCCTTCTACAAACATTCTCGCTGATGCTCTTCCTGCAAACTTTATCTTTAATCCTAGTTCATTCCGTGAATTTCCACGGATAATATATACTCTTCATGTTTTAATTTCCCATCTGAGTCACTCAGAAGCAATTTCATATAATAAACTTGAGTTATTGGACGAATTTCCCGTTGTTATTACCAGGTGTCTTTTATCTTTCCAGACCAACCCATTCCAATTAGAAAAAAAGCACCTGCAAGCAGACAGACTGGTTGTCCGAAATCCATGGGTTATAGATAACTGCTCAGATATTCTCAAGTGAGTAAATAACAGAAATTCCAAAACAAAGGTCACTCTTTGGATAGAATTGTCAGATGCCACTATAACTGTAATTAGGACGCCTTCTCCTGTAGCTGTTTACCTTTACAGGACGTTCATTATCGACATCATCCTCAAAGTGGATTGTTTTTAATGGAAATGCATCTTAACTTAGCATGCGGTCTAAAGAAAACAGATTCCCAAGGGATATAGGCTCTTCTAATCTAGCTCCTCCCCAATCGTTCGCAGCCAGTAAGTCCCCTTAAAGTCCCCAAGAGACCCAAAATTCCAGAAGCCGTTTTGAACAGGTATACCCACAAATGTCACGTCGTCTTCAAACAAGGCCAAGAAGCCTCGTGCTGATCTCCTCGCGGCTGTGTGTGACCAGGTCAGGATGGGTCAGGTAACAAAGAAGGCTGGGAGATCGTACTTGATTATAAGTGATTAATGGACGGCTGGTCATTTTCGTTGTGTGGTCTACTGGAAGTCTCGAATTGGTTGGTGAGTGAGAGGTTGGGGCTGAATGGAAAATGGACTTGGCGGAAAGGAAGGAGGAGAGGCGACACATTCCAGAAGTGAATGGTTTCTCTGGAAGGGGAGAGGGAAGAGGGAGAGAGGGAGGTGAGAGGGATGGAGGGAGAGGGTTTAGGGTTAAGGGATCAATGGGGATTAGGAGTTTGAGCTGAAGAACTGGGGGTGAACTCGGGGATGAAAACAAATTAATAGCTCTATGGAAACACGAGATTTTGCAGGCGCCCCCACTCAAACCCGAGAGTATGTATAGGGTAGAATACAGAGTAAATGAAATGCCATAAAATATTTAAAAAGGTTTTGTAAGAGGCACCATCTCTACTAGAAATAATTGAATGGATAATTTAGTGTTGTTTTTACGTACAATATGTTTCCGAGTAACAAAAACTATGCAGGGAGCAAAACTTAATATTAAATAACGTCTAATGACGATACGAAGCTAAAAATCATATAAAAATCAAGACAGCTCCATGTCTTTGAGCGATGATTAAAGGGCTCTTTTTTCGAGAAAATGCAACGGATTGTAATCGAAGAGTAGGTAAACGAATTGTTCTGTATGACCCAGGCATTCCTGTAAGCCAGCTTGGGTTTACTGGCGGAGTAAGGGAGATGAACCGTTATTTAACGGTTTGAGATTTATTATTATTATTATTATTATTATTATTATTATTATTATTATTATTATTATTATTATTATTTGAAGGGAGCAGACCCTCTTTTAAACAGGTCATATTAAAAAGGATGGCCGTATTATGCGAATTTATAAGATAAATTCGCATAATACAGCCATCCTTTTAATATTATTATTATTATTATTATTATTATTATTATTATTATTATTATTATTATTATTATCAAAAAGAAGTGTACGACCTCTCTGACAGAAAGTGCGTTTATTATCACCCAAAAGAGTATTACAATCGTAGAAAAGGTTAAAGAAAGCTTAGAAAAATAATAATAATAATAATAATAATAATAATAATAATAATAATAATAATAATAATATTATTATTATTATTATTATTATTATTATTATTATTATTATTAGATAATCACATTGGAGGTTTATTCTCAGATTAATCAGGTCTATAACATGAAAGGTGAGGGACGTGGCCGCAGAGGTATTTTGTAATTACTAAAATTAACATCTGTCTAGACTAGTCTAATGGTTGTCTATAGGTAAATTTAACCTGGTTTTATGTCAAGGTGACAATAATGGTAATACCGATATAGCGACGCCGAGAGAGAGAGAGAGAGAGAGAGAGAGAGAGAGAGAGAGAAAGAAACTCTCGTCAGGCCTTAGGAGTTTGAACGGGCTATAATGGTTCGCAATGAGACCCGAGAAATCAGTAACGGTTACGTTGAGTAGACCAAATGACAATCTCTTTCTTCTTTCGTAAAATCATTCTTAAGTATAGAACGAACCCAGTATATCATCGAAATCATCAGAAAGAATTAGCCGGCTTCTTTGTCCCCATTACGATGACAAAGGAAAAACGCGCATTTGTATACAAAGCTCTTTAATCATGCAATCTTTTTTTTTTTATTTTAAGGGAAAAGAGTGAAACTGGCAACAGCCTTTACTTGCTTGCTTTCAGTTTTGCTGTTTTTTCATTCACTAGTCAAATTTTATAGATTCTGCGACTGGCTGCTTATGAGAAAATTGTTTTCTCTCTCTTTTCAGTAGCAATACCAAATGTCACACTGCTTACTATCTAATTTGTCGAGAACTCTTTGAGTAAATAAATGAAAATCGGGCAGATTGCCTTAATATAGTAACTTACACCATAGAAATTTCACCATGAAAACGAGTACGGGAACGTCAAAATGTTCAAGTACAAGGTGAATCACCCCCTTTGTCTTGATTTGCCCTGCTTTCCTTTAATTGGAAATCTTCTGTTTCTTTACTGGTTCTCAGCACGCAGTCAAGACTAAGATAAGTAACCCTGGTGTTTATCCCACCCAACTGAACTTACTCGTTATCAGGTATCTAGGGACAAATTGTCCCTCTCATGCCTCGGCTTACTAGAAAATTAAAATTGGTTCCTTTCCTCTGTGGTTGTTTAAATGAGCCAAGACTCACAGCTGTAAACACGGTTTAAGAGACTCACAGACATAAACTCAGTCTAAGAGGCTCACAGCCGTAAACTAGGCCTAAGCGACTCACGGATGTAAACTCGGTGTAAGAGACTCACAGATGTAAACTCAGTTGAAGAGACTCATAGATTTACAGCTATTAACTCAGTCTAACAGACTAACAGCTGTAAACTCAGTCTAAGACACCCATAGCTGTAAACTCAGTCTAAGACACTCATAGCTGTAAACTGAGTCTAAGAGACTCACAGCTGTAAACTCAGTCAAAGAGACTCAAAGCTGGGTTCCAGAAGGCACAAAGAGGCTGATAATAATCCAAATAGATCCCTCTTTTGGGCTGCTCAAGGAGCCAGAGCCAATTTCAGTGGCTTAATCTTGAACAGCAACCGATCTTGTCAGTAAACTGTAAGCATGCGTGAAAAATCAAGTTATATAGGATACGAGAGCTGTTCAAATCAAGGTCTAGAGAATATACAGTGCATTCTCTAGACCTTGGTTCAAATTGCAAGGGCACGTAATGGCACAAAGCCAACCTAATGTGGCAAGATTGTAGCTCTATAAAAACCGTTAACTTTGTATGTTATATATAAATATATATATATATATATATATATATATATATATGGTTTATATATATATATATATATGGTACACACACATACACACACATGTAATATTGTGTGTATGTTAACTTTGTATGTATATATATATATATATATATATATATATATATATATATATATATATATATATATATATATATATATATATAAGCATTAGTACAAATGTCGAGCCGCTTAGGTACCAATCCATTTATCACTTATAGTCCCCCTTCGGTGATATTCACGCCGTAGCGCGAATTGGATATTATACGACATTTGTAGCTTAATGTTTGTATATAAAATGTCACGGTGATGTGACAAAAACTCATATATATATATATATATATATATATATATATATATATATATATATATATATATATATATATATATATATGTGTATATATATATATATATATATATATATATATATATATATATATATATATATATATATATATATTATAATTACCTACATATATAGAAAACGACCAACATTTGTTACAGTAGTGTAAAATATAAAGATTAAGATATTTTTCTGATAATGTTCTATCAAAATAATATAATTTTCTTTATATTTTCCACGACCGTAACAAATGTTGGTCATTATCTATATATGCAGGCAAATACAATATCATTATCTACATATATATGAAAATATAAAAAAAAAAATATTAACAAATATAAAGACTCAAATAGCGAATGAGCGCTAACAATGTTGATAAATGTAAAGAATTAAGGAATTATGTCCATAAAATAAGTTTGTAGAAAAATATAGACGTGTCATAATCGCGTGAACTAAACATTTCATGTGCAGATTTCTTCTCGCTCTTGTCTGCATAACAAATAAAAGACCTTGCTCTCGTTCGTAATATTACCATTCAAGACTGTGAAGCAATTGCTTACATATTTACACAATGTAAAAATATATATACCATATCGAAGTAAGGTATAGCCCACTACTGAAGATTTTCATTTAATAATGACGAGCTGATTCATCGGCTGTTGAGAATAAACTGTCCTTGTTAACCAGTGGGCGAAATTTACGAAATATGAAAATAATAACAAATGTGAAAATAAGGACAGAACAGTTTGTGGAAATGCAAATTATAGAGTAATTTCCATAGCAAGATGTATTAATAGCAAAGAAAAGTTTACACTATGAAATATAGGGATCACAATACCGCGCGCATACTGCACAGACAACAATATATATATATATATATATATATATATATATATATATATATATATATATATATATATATATATATACACACATATATATATACACATATAAATCATACATATATATATGTATATGTATGTATGTATGTATGTATGTATGTATGTATGTATGCATGTATATAAATTTGTGTGTGCGTGAGCTCGCAGATACATTCGTTCTATAAAGCAACCTCACCCGAATGTTTTACTGAAAATGAACGCATTTTGTTTGTAGATTGTGGTAAAAACAGTTGGTAATACCTTTCGTCGAACCTCAAAAATAGTCAGTTATACGACAAAGCTCCTGTGTTGTCTGTCACCTATTGATGGACTAGTTCATTTTTTAATCATTTATATATTAAACTGTTGCGTAATTTTTTTATGCAGACATCTTGAGTTAATGTACCACTTAGGGATCTGTGAAACAAGCAAAATTTTCTTGTGAAATATTCTGTATTTCTGTGTAAATGGTTTCCTTAAAATTCTTAAGTAGGAATTTTTTCAAGTCAGTGTTTTCTATGCGTGCCTTTGTATATATGATTTTAATTCTGTATCGAAATTTTCTTGAGCTATACGAGAGACAAAAACATTTCTATGAACCTCTTTCATTCCTCTTCTTGACACTTGTGTCTTACGATTCCAGGAAAATCGCTAGAGAATGAAGGCCACACACATTCCCTGAAAGGCTTCCCATAGTTGCAAAGAGAGAGAGAGAGAGAGAGAGAGAGAGAGAGAGAGAGAGAGAGAGAGAGAGAGAGGCTTCTATGCCTACAGTTTATTCACGATCCAAACAGTAAGTCTCTCTCTTTTCCTAAACCTTTCTCTCCCAGTTCCTCTGCACCCCCACCTCTCTCTCTCTCTCTCTCTCTCTCTCTCTCTCTCTCTCTCTCTCTCTCTCTCTCTCTCTCTCTCTCTCTCTCTCATATGCTTGTTTACTGTCACTGAAGCATCCAGGAATACGGCCAATGTTTCTACATTTGAATACCTTATGGGATCATATATGTGGCTGATTTTTTTTCTTGGGCTGTGAGTGAAAGTTCAAAGTTTATTTGACAATGGTCTAATATATATATATATATATATATATATATATATATATATATATATATATATATATATATATATATATATATATATATATATATATATATATATATATATATATACATATACATATATATATATATATATATATATATATATATATATATATATATATATGTGTGTGTGTGTGTGTGTGTGTTTGTATATGTGTGTATATATATATATATATATATATATATATATATATATATATATATATATATATATATATATATATATATATATATATATATATATATATGTGTGTGTGTGTGTGTGTGTGTGTGCGCGTGTGTGCAGGTTAGTCGACATAAATGATAATCACTCTAACAACTCAGCTTATTCAGATCCTGATTTGGCACTAATGTAACTTCATCACCCCGAGTATGCGGTCCCTCAAATTATTATCCGAAACATTTTGGTTTATTTCAATAACTTGAAACTATTAAACGTTTTGTTATGGAAGGAAAATAATGCAATTTTCGGCAAATGGCAATTACTGTGATTTAACAACCCTTAGCCATTATTTCGAATATAATCGAAGTCATGGAACGGAAAAAAATATTCAGAATTCCAATACTGCACGCTGAACATATTGATGAGAGAGAGAGAGAGAGAGAGAGAGAGAGAGAGAGGCTGAAACGGAACAGCGTTAGGATGCGAAGGTTGGAGAAGGAAGGGGAGGATGTGGGGGAAAGGGGGTTGAAGGAAGGAAAGGAAGAAATTAGGGCTGTGGAATGCACAGCACGGGAGTGAGAAAGATGGGATATGGCGGAGATGCCTGGTGGGGGGGAGGGGGGGATGGGTGGGTATATGTTGTGGTGGGAGGTTAATGGAGAATAGAGAAATATGGCGGGGATGTTATTGTAGGACAAAGCAAAGGAACAAACAGGCTAAGAGAGAGAGAGAGAGAGAGAGAGAGAGAGAGAGAGGGGGAGAGGGGGCTGCTGGCGGACGAAAGATTCTGCCCACTTAATATGATATTTAAGGAAGTATTTACATTGCCACTTGAGGCGTGCCGTTGAGATTTGGGGAGCCTTGCTGGCTGACTAAGGGAGTGAGAGATTATATACCCTGACTGGGTCTCAAAGGAAGAGAAGCGGCTGAGGGGTGAGGAGGAGGCGCGATTGCTGGAGGAAGATGAGTTATGAGGAAGATACGGAGAGGTAAAGGAATTGCTCCACTTGCTTTAATGAGGGAGGTTCCAGCGAAGAGTTTTTTTTTTTTTGTTATTTTTTTAACAAGATGGACGCGTGTATCGTATGAATTGTTTAACTCAGAGGTAATGCCACTACTCCGTTCTGTTATTCATTAAATAGAAATGATTTGATTTCCTACAACAGGAAATTACCTACCAAAACATCGCTATTATTGTTACTGACATAGCAACGGCTATAACTACCACTACCAGTACCACATTAACTACTAATAATAACAATAATTACCAATCACTATTGAGGACAATATTTTACTTACATATTCTGTTGCTCACTTTTTGCATTACGAGAAAATCATTGGGACAGATTATCTGAAATAAAGACAGCTTGATGAGTTTTGAGAGTAAATTCTATTACCTCTCATGAGATAATTGAGAAAAATTATAGGTTCTGTCAGCACATACAAGCATGTGTGGAAAAACAACTTAGTTAAGAGCATTCAAGGAATGTGGTAGAAAAGAGTATACTTGTCCGAAACTGAGTCATTTTTTTTAGGTTCTGCAATGCTGAAGGTGTATTGGAAAAAATATAAAAGCAATTTTTTTAGGTCCCGCAATGCTAAAAATGGATTGGTAAAAATATACAAGTAATTTTTTTAGGTTCTGCAATGCTAAAATTGTATTAGAAAAAATATACTAGTAATTTTTTTAGGTCCTGCAGTGCTAGAAGCGTATTGGAAAAAATGTACACGTAATTTTTTTTAGGTTCTGCAGTGCTAGAAGCGTATTGGAAAAAATGTACAAGTAATTTTTTTTAGGTTCTACCATGCTAAAAGTATATTGGAAAAATATACAAGAAATTTTTTTACAGGTCCTGCAGTGCTAAAAGTGTATTGGAAAAAATATACAAGAAATTCTTTTTAAGGTCCTGCAATAGTATAAGTGTATTGGAAAACAATATACAGAGCAATAATTTAAAGTTTCAATCTTGGTCAACTACCCAGAGTTAAGTTTCTGTACAGAATATTTTATATCATCTTCCAATCAGTAGAAAATATATATTTTTTTATAATTTTCTTAAACACCATCGCTACCTTTGCAAAATAACTTTCGCGGTCAACGTTGTTTCAGATTTCTCGGCCAAATTATTGTCACTATTTTTGTTTTTGTTTTGCTTATGAAAGCGAGACATAAATTCTGTAATGAAGCTAGTAAACCAGGGTTACGTCTGCTCCAGGAGCAAGCGACGGTGATGACATAAGGCCATCGTAACTTCAACAACAACAACAACAAATACAGCATTTAAACACGTCAATGTCTCCCCTGTGAAATGCCTGATTTAGTCAGTCCATCCACTTTGTAAATCAATTAATAAGTTATTTACCTTCAGTTATCCAGTTCACATTACAAATACTCAGTTACCCAGTCTCTCAGTCATTTAGTCAATTTCTCAGACATTTAGTCAAATCGACCAACCAATCAACTAACTGGTTAAACAATCAGTCACTCAGCCAGTCAATGATATCAACACCCGAGTCGATCAGTAGGTCAGCTGATAAACCAGTCATTGACCAGTCAGTTTGCTTTGAATCCAAAGAAATATCAAAATTCATATCCATTAAACGAGTGAATACGAATTAATAACAAATACAATTAACTGGGAAAACGAACCCTGTGTATTTACACTGTCCTCCATTTTAGAGTTTGTCATAAAGATTCAATTTAATGATTCTGTTCTTTTTAACTGTGAAGCAAAGAGATTTGATGCCATTCTATTTCTGGAAATATGTATAGAAAAAAAAAAAAAAGAGTTGATGATTTGTATATTTTCATTTTCGAAGTGTTTTATACCCCCTTTTAATTTTTACCCCCTGTTTTTTTTTTACCCCCATTCAATTTTCACCCCATGTTATTTTTTACGACTGTTATCTTTTACCCATGTTAATTTTTACCCCCGTCATTTTTCTACCCCCAGGTTATTTTTTTCCTCCTATTAATTTCTACCCCTGATCATTTTTACCCATTATCTGTTATCCCCTTTTAATTTTTACTCCGTTATTT
This sequence comes from Macrobrachium rosenbergii, assembly GCF_040412425.1. Classification (NCBI taxonomy): domain Eukaryota; kingdom Metazoa; phylum Arthropoda; class Malacostraca; order Decapoda; family Palaemonidae; genus Macrobrachium; species Macrobrachium rosenbergii. The sequence goes on along the minus strand of NC_089768.1, from coordinate 22,712,920 downwards.
TTTACGACTGTTATTTTTTACTCATGTTAATTTTTACCGCCAGCTATTTTTTACCACCTGTTATTTTTCACTCCTGTTAATTTTTACCCACAGACTTAATTTTTGCCCCCTGTAATGTTTTACCCCTGCTAATTTTTACACCCTGTTATGTTTTACCAGTTAATTTTTACCCCTGTCAATTTTTACCCCCTGTTATTTTTAACCCCTGTTAATTTTTATCCCCTGTTATTTTTTTACCTGTGTTAGTTTTTACGCCTGTTATTTTTTACGACTGTTATTTTTTACCCCTGTTCATTTTTACCCCCTGTTATTTTATGCCCACTGTTATTTTTTACCCCCTGTTAATTTCGGTCCCCCGTTAATTTTTACCCCCCTGTTATTTTTCACCCTTGTTACTTTTTACTCCCTGTTAATTTTTACCCCGTGTTAGTTTTTATCTGCTGTTATTTTTTACCCTTGTTATTTCTTAAAGCTTGTTAATTTTTACACCCGGTTATTTTCTATCCCTTGTTAATTTTTACCCCTTATTATTTTTTACCCCTGTTAATTTTTTATGACTATTATTTTTTACCCCTGGTAATTTTTACCCCCTGTTATTTTTTTATCCCTGTTAATATTTACCCCATTATCTTTTTTACCGCGTGTTAATTTTTACCCCCTGTTATTTATTACCCCTGTTATTTTTTACCTCTTGTTAATTTTTACCACCTATTAATTTTTACCCCTGTTATTTTTATGCCCTGTTAATTTTTACCCCCTATTCTTTTTCCCCCTGTTAATTTTTATGCCCTGTTCATTTTCACCCCTGTTATATTTTTCCTCTGTTAATTTTTACCCCTGTTGATTTTCATCTGTTAATTTTTCCCCTGTTAATTTTTACCCCTGTTGATTTTTATCCTCTGTTAATTTTTACCCTTGTTATTTTTTACCCCCTGTTATTTTTACCCCTTTTAAATTTTAGCTCCCTGGTATTTTTTTACACCCATGTTAATTTTTACCCCCCGGTTAATTTTTCCCCCTGTTAATTTTTATCCTCTGTTGTGTTTGAGGTGGCCATACACCAACACAGATCCTTGTTAAAGGTGGTAAAAGGTGTAAGAGGCTTGTTGTGGACCTCTGGACTTTATCCATATCGGAGAAACGTACGATAAAGTGAGGAGCTGATGAAAGAGACAGATGAAAGGAGCGATGAAAGGTGTAGAGGTGGTAGGCATAACATACCTTCTCACCTCACTGAGGAGCTCGTGAAGGAATTGGAGGAGGAGGAGGAGGAGGAGGAGGAGGAGGAGGAGGAAGGAGACGGATGAGGGTGTCAACAGGCATCCACCTCCCCAACTCATCACTCAGGGTGGTGGACTTTCGGATGGTTGTACAACCAGGAGGGACAAGAGGCTGACTATAGCGGTGGCTTACCGAGAGTAACCACTCTACTTCCCCAGAAGAGGAGCTGTCGTTGTATGGATGGTTGTTGGGGATACCCAAAGACCTCCCTTCCTGCATAATACCCACCTGCTGCTGCCCCATCACAAAGAGGAAGGGGCACGGAATGGGGCAAAACAAGAATAAAAGGTGTTGAACCTCGATTGACAAGGAATGTTCGGTTTGCCTCCACGCGCTGAAATCATAACAGCGATAATGGAATGGAATATAGAATTTAGGCTGAACTACAAGCTCTGAAATCATAATAGGAAAAAAGGAATGGAATGGAATATAGAATTTAGGCTGAACTACAAGCTCTGAAATCATAATAGCAATAATGGAATGGAATGGAATGGAATATAGAATTCAGGCCAAACGCCAAGCGCAGGGATAACAGCAATAATAATTCGTCAGTTCTTCAAAACAGAGGAGCAAATGGAGGGTCGAAATCATTGCATCATTAACGAATCCGCCCAGTTCCTTATCGCACGATTATGCGTTGCAAATTAGAGGGAAATTACATTGGTGGTATTCAGATACGCACGCACCTTTCCCATCAGTGAGCTCGAAAGCCTGGAAAGAGTGTGAGAGATTTTGAGAGAGAGAAATTTTTAAGACCAGTGATATTTCTCGTTCTTGGTATCATGAACGGTATTTACGGATTTCAGTTTAAATACATGTATATATATATACTCTGTATATGTGTATATATATATATATATATATATACATACATATACATATATATATATATATATATATATATATATATATATATATATATATATATATATATATATATATAATTTAAAACACAGGTGTAGAAAAAACATAATGGGTTCTGACCGGTTTCGACTTATTTTCAAGTCAAATAAAGTCGAAACCGGTCGGGGTCTACACCCAACATGTTATTTCTTCACCTGTGGTTTCAATAAAAATCAAGTGTCATTGTGGCTATTATCATATATATATATATATATATATATATATATATATATATATATATATATATATATATATATATATATATAAAACATACATACTGTACATATATATGTATGTGCATATATGGATAATTTTAATAAATACTACATAATATTCAAACCGGAAAAACTAATGCTATTGTTGAAGATGTCATCACAAAGTGTGCGTTTCCTAAAACCTCCCTTTTAGAAGGGAAGGGTCAGCCGTTCCCTTTCCTCCCCAAAAGGGAGAGGCAGTTTCTGTTTCCTTTCCATCTTGGGCAATGAACTGCGCTCTCCTCGGGCATGCGCATTAAAAACGGTATCCCTAAGGAAGTTCGTTTTTATGAAAGCCAGAACTCATCCGCATGTTGACTGTTAACCCATTACCAGTTTACTTTCGGACTGTAGTATATCACATCCTTCATATTTCTGAAGAAATTTCTAAAGGAAATGAGTCATTTTCTAGCATTAAAACTAATAAAGTCTTTTGTTTTCAACAATTTCGCGTCGACGTAGGCAATCTAAGAAAATAGTTTTCTGTGTTAACCTCTAAGATTTCCTCGGATATTTTGTCATTTCTGATTATGATTAAGTCGAAAAAAGGCCAGAGAGAGAGAGAGAGAGAGAGAGAGAGAGAGAGAGAGAGAGAGAGAGAGAGAGAGAGAGAGAGAGAGAGAGAGAGCTGAATTAATTCCTATCCTAGAATGAATATTCAGTCATTACTGATAATGATTAAGTGAAATACAACGCCAGAGAGAGAGAGAGAGAGAGAGAGAGAGAGAGAGAGAGAGAGAGAGAGAGAGAGAGAGAGAGAGAGCTGAATTAATTCCTAAGATTTCCTCGGCTGAATATTCAGTCATTTCTGGTAATAATTAAGAAAAATAAAACGTCAGAGAGAGAGAGAGAGAGAGAGAGAGAGAGAGAGAGAGAGAGAGAGAGAGAGATGATTTAATTTTTAAGATTTCTTCGGATGAATATTAAGTTATTTCTGATGATAATTATGTGGGAAAAAACACCTGAGAGAGAGAGAGAGAGAGAGAGAGAGAGAGAGAGAGAGAGAGAGAGAGAGAGAGAGAGAGAGAGAGTCCAGGGGTTACATGATACATAATTTACGTTCCCTATCACCATGAGAAGTTTGGGTCGTGACTTGACACCAGAGTCACGGTGTCATGTTCATAAGCTTCAGCGCTAGAAATATGAACAGATTTTTTTTGGAGGGGAGGGGGAGCGCTCTCCCTAACAATGTAGCAGTCTCATTAATGCCCCCCCCTTTTTTTAACATGGTGGGTACTACTATACAACACAACATTCTAAATTGTAAATAGACATAAATGAAGTATGTGATTTATTTACATTACTTGCTCATTATAAGTATTTGATAATGTGCAAAGACAGTGTACACACACACACACACTAACACACACACATGTACAGTATATATATATGCATATATATATATATATATATATATATATATATATATATATATATATATATATATATATATATATATATATATATATATATATATATATATATATATATATATATATATATATATATATATATTATATGAATTTATTTCGTAAAGCAAGAACAGTTGTTAAGCGAATAATTCTCATGTTTGTCTCAGTTTTACATTTCTCACCGCAGCAAGATGGAATCAAATTGAGGCTGTGTCAGCAAAATTTCAGAAAATGATTTCAGTCTGCGAGACGAGTTTTGCAAGAGCAAAGAAATGTACTTGTAAATGTGCTTGTTTTGGCTCCCAAGCAAATCCGCGCATCCCCAGATAACACATTCAAATATTGCGAACACGCGATGACAACACCTTTCGGTTCAACAGTGTTACCATATACGGAGCGTCTAATTTTGATTTTCTCTTAAACGCTAAGAGCATCCTTTAAAATTAGACGAGAAAGACAGTAATTTTGACTATATACGTATTCTTTACCGACTATTTCTAACTATTTTCATTCCGTCGTCTTTTAATTCTTGCTTTTTTGTCGTCACATGCAATTCCTTTTCTACGTTTCATTTTGACGTATTTTCATGCAGTCTTTTTTCTTCATATAATTGTATTATTTAAATATTTAGTCAAATGACGTAATATAAGCGAGAGTCAAAACTACAAGTCCTGACTCTAGGAAAGTTAAATACAATCCTGAAGTTGCATTCAATTTTAAAACTTAAAATGATTTCCCTAAGACTATTGTTGTAATACAAAAAAAAAAAAAATAATAAATGGAAATAAACTGCAATTTCATTACACAAAGATGAAGAAAACTTACAATTTTCCTTGTGATTAAGATAAAGGAAGCACAAATCTGGACTAATGACAGGAAGACACTTGAGATGATCTGAGTGAAACTATAAAAGAAATATCGAATATTCCTTCATCATCTAAAAAAAAAAATATGAAGAATACTTTTCAACTGTCAATCATATAAACTGTCACTTGGGGTTATATTTATAAAATAACAGACGAGTTTACCAACTCATACAAGGCCTGATACATAGTTTCTTCGAGAAGACTAAATACTTACTTGGATAGATTGTAGCCCGAAGAAAATTTAATAACTAAATTAGACGAAAAAGCGGATCTTTCCTAGATAGTGACCACAAGGGTTTTAACCTGGTATGTATCCACCTTTGCGGCGTGGTTAGTACAAGCCCGTTGGGGATTACTGTAAAAATATGAACAAAAGACTGTAAATATCATAAAGATAATGACCCCCAAGAAATATATATTAGTCCTAGATAACGACCCCCGAAAATCCTTGGGGGTCACTATCTATGATAAGCTTTTTCGGATCTTTCATGGATAGTGACCCCCAAGGATTTTTCGGGGTCGTTTAGGACGCCGAAAATCCTTGGGGTCACTATCTATGATAAGCTTTAACGGATCTTTCATAGTAAGTGCCCCCAAGGATTTTCAGGGTCCTGGATTACGACCTCCGAAAATCCTTGGGGGTCACTATCTATGAAAGATCCGAAAAAGCTTATCATTCATAAGAGATGCTTTTTCATGAATTTGTGTCAGCGATTTCATTCAGGAGCTCTCTAAATTCCTCTAGCGCAAGTTAAGTTTCAGTAATAGTGTAGATCCCGGAGAGCGACTGGCCTGCTGTGGATTAGGTGTAAAATTAGGGTGGGAGTGAGTCTTTACGACACTTTAACGTCTTAATGGGCGGAGTGTTGTGGAGGCTGAGAGAAATGGCGTAAAATGGAGAATGAGAGAAAGGCCGCAGGGTAGGAGGAGGAGGAGGAGGACCACGTAAGCCGAAGGTACCATATTTTGAAAAGTGTTTAACAGGTGAGAAAAAGATGACAAAAAAACTCGAAAACTAAATAGTAGGAAAACGACGCTTATCATGGCATGCAAGATAGAAGTATGAAAGTGATAAACCTATCAGGTCGATTAAAGGAAGCCATAGTGTTTAAAAGACACTTAACTCCTGGTGATGAAGAAAAAATAAACGAAAACACTGAAAACTGAATAATACGAGAAGGAAGCCTATCATGGCATGCAAGATAGAAATATGAAAGTAATAAACTTATACAGGTCGATAAAGGAAGCCTTATAGTTTGAACTGTGTTTGGAAGACACCTAACTCCTGGTGATGAAGAAACAATGAAAGAAAACACTGAAAAATGAATAACAGGAGCAGGAAAATTATCATGGCATGGAAGATAGAAAAATGGGAAAAAAGCACGTTAAAACGAAGAAGAAGAAGAAGGAAGATAGAAATATGAAAGTAATAAACTTATACAGGTCGATAAAGGAAGCCTTATAGTTTGGACTGTGTTTGAAAGACACCTAAACTTTGATGAAGAAAACACTGAAAAATTAATAACAGGAGCAGGAAAATTATCATGGCATGGAAGATAGAAATATGAACGTAATAAACTTATACAGGTTGATAAAGGAAGCCTTACAGTTTGAACAGTGTTTAAAAGACGCCTAACTCTTGGTGATGAAGAAACAATGAAAGAAAACACTGAAAAATGAAAAATAGGAACAGGAAAATTATCATGGCATGGAAGATAGAAATATGAAAGCAATAAATTTATACAGGTCGATAAAGGAAGCCTTATAGTCTGAACTGTGTTTGGAAGACACCTAACTCCTGGTGATGAAGAAAAAGGAAAAGAAAACGTTGAAAACTCAACAATACGAAAAGGAAGGTTATTTTGGCAAGCAAGAAAGAAATATGAAGGTAATAAACTTGTACAGGGTCGATAAAAGGAAGCCTTAGAGTTTGAATAAATAACTCTTTCTATCTCTATCTCTTTCATTCATTTCTCGCTAAAATGTGGTTCGGATTCCACAATAAGCTGTAGGTCCCGTTGCTAGGTAACTAGTTGGTTCTTAATCACGCAAAATAAGTCTAATCCTTCGGGCCAGCCCTGGGAGAGCTGTTAATCAGCTCAGTGGTCTGGTAAAACTAAGGTATACTTAACTTTTTCTTCACTACAAACGTACAGGGTATGCGCATTCTTTAAATATTTCGTAAATATTTCGAAGTGATGCCTAATTATTCGCAAGCAGTATTATCATAATCATATCTATATTCTGCTCTGTTAAACAGTGTTTAAAAACGCCTAACTATTGATGAAGAAGAAGAAGAAATTAAAAAAAAACGCTGAAAGCTGAATAATACGACAAGGAAGTTTATCATGACATGCATGCAAGATAGAAAGATTTAAGTAATAAACTTAATCAAGAAGATAAAAGGAAGCCTTGTAGTATGAATGATGTCTAACAGATACCTACCTCTTGATGAAGAAGAAGAAGAAATATAAAAAAAACGCTGAAAACTGAATAATAGGAAAAGGACGCTCATTATGACATTCAAGATAGAAATAGGAAAATAGTAAAGATACGGGTCGATAAAAAAGACACTTAACACTTTATGAAGAAGAAAGAAGAAGAAGAAGAAGAAGAAGAAGAAGAAGAAGAAGAAGAAGAAGAAGAAGAAAGACAAGAAAACGCTGAAAAATGAATAATAGTGACATGAAAATTATCGTGGCACGCAAGATAGAAATATGAAATTATTACACTTGCACAGGTTGATGAAAGGAAGCGTTAAGGTTGACGCTCAGGTGAGCAAACAAAATTAGGTCATGACTCAGGATGGGCAAGAATGGTAATGAAGTCAGAAGAGGCAAAATTTGAATGTAGGAGAATACCTTATTATAATTAAAATGGGGGAAAAAATGAAAAATACGGGAGGGTACGATAATGGTGGAGTTGAAAAGTCATTATGGGTGCTTAGGGATAAATAATGAAATATAGGATTTAAATGGGGATTATATGTTATGTCATGATTATTGAATATACATACATTTATATATCTATCTATTTATCTATCTATATATATGTATGTACACATACACACATATACATACATATATATATATATATATATATATATATATATATATATATATATATATATATATATATATATATATATATATATATATATATATATATATATATATATATATATATATATATATATATATATATATATATATATATATATATATATATATATATATATATATATAGAGAGAGAGAGAGAGAGAGAGAGAGAGAGAGAGAGAGAGAGAGAGAGAGAGCTTCTTTAATTAAGGAACAAGCAAAAATGGCAACACTTATGCTGCCGTTTGACGAAGTTTGCATTTGCATTAATGAAGACTTACACACTTATGCACTTAAATAAAAGTGTGTACATTATACTACACACACGCCGGCTCATACATAATGAATATACAGTACTCAAATACATTTATATCGGCAGATACTGCTATAAAAATGTGACAAACAAACAAAAAACTTTCGTGTTTACAAATATGTCATCAGACCTCTTGTGAAATCATCATTTGCTTGAATCAATGAGAACCTTGTGATATTTGCGCAAATGCACCGAATACATACGCGTATATTCACCGCAAAAATAATCTCTTAAAGTATATCAAGCACACCGTTTGAGTCAGAGAAGATAAATATGATTCACAAAGAATTGCACGAGGGACCTTAGTCACCTGATCTTAGAACGTGTACTGGAAGAGAATGGATGGAATAGAATACATAAAAACAAAACGAAAGATAGGAAGAGATGCAAGAGTTAACGAACTCCAAGAATGGAAATGAATACGTCGTGAGCATTCTCAAATAATTCTTATTAAGAAAAGTTCCTAAGGAAATTTTTTATCACTAAAATATACACAGTGGCTCCTTCTTGCAGGAAAAAAAAACTAGTTTTTCTAACTACGACCTAAAAGAACTGGAGCCGAAGTCCATCCATGCATCCTTTAGAAAGGAAAAGGGAGGTCGAAGTAGCATGACTTTACGTACAGCAACAACCTTCCTACAACAACTTTCTCCCGCAGAAGGAGCCAGCGCGCAGAACAGACGCTCCCTGGGTCCCGGAAGATCGAGACCCACCACTATCGCCTTGAGCCAAGACCACCTCCCTCCCTTGAGCACGTGTGGGTTTTGAGGTTCCTCTGGGAGGCTGAGATGGGTTGTGAGCTGTTGACTGACCCCTTTTCTTACAGGATCAGATACTAAAGGAGGTACACTATATCCTATTCGGCGGCCCGCTGCTGGTCATCATTCCGTAGGATTAAAAGGATCTGGGAATTAGTGGGAGAGAGATAAAATGGTGTTTAGTGTCCCTCTGCTTGATCGGATTTGGTGGGAAATGGCGCTCTTGCTATCAGATGAGCAGTTTGTCGCGCTTTGTGACAGCTGCCGGCCCCGAAAAACAGGTAGACAATTGAATTGACCAGGGTACTTTTATGTTCTTTGTGTATTCGTGTATCTGCTATAACAATAGAGCCCCAATCTCTCTCTCTCTCTCTCTCTCTCTCTCGCGAGAGCGAAAGATAGCAATTTTCAACTAAAAGATTAAGCTCTTGTCACTGTGAGTGTCGCACCATTAATGTTAATATAATTCCTAATAGGGCGCCCACCCTACGCTTTCCTTTTCTCTTTAGTTTTCTAGGTGGGTGTAATAACTATAGTCTTCAGTCCTTAATTCCATTTACCATCAGTCTTTTTTTCTGTAGCAAATCCCGGACCAGTGACCCGAGAAAGATTGTCTCTATTAGGTATGATTTACTCTGAGATCGTGCATAGATATTCAGAGTATTAAAATAAATACATTATTTTTGGTATTCTGTTGTTCGGCATCAATATGGGCTTACGCCCACGCAGTCATTTGATAAATCACGCAGATAGAAGAGCAATGATATCATTATTACTATTCACAAGAAGAAATTTAACGTAAAATAATTCTAAAACTGCGAAATTCCTCATGGCTGGCCTTTTCACGGTTCATTTGACTCCTGTTACTGACAAAGAACTTTCACTCGTTCTTACAGTGATCGACGCCGCAGAGAGAAATCCAAGACGCAACGCCTTTTCAGTGAATTAAAACGTTCATTTTTTAAAATCTCAAAGAATGCGGACGACCGCGAAACGGTCGAAAGTCAACAGCTGGAGGCGTAGAAGTGCTGGTCATGCGGATGCCTATGCCTTACCGGGGGCAAACAAGGGGACCCAGATCTCTTCTCTATCTCGGGAAGGTCACTCTTGTTAATGGACACTTGCGACCTGCCTGGACTTCTACCTGACCCCTCACCACTCCCAACACACACACACACTATCTCTCTCTCTCTCTCTCTCTCTCTCTCTCTCTCTCTCTCTCATGGAATCAGTCTCCAATGAGGTATGCCTACAGTCCTCCACCACCTCCTGTAGCATTTGCCTCTTCTCCTCTTCTGTCCTCATCTCTCTCTCTCTCTCTCTCTCTCTCTCTCTCTCTCTCTCTCTCTCTCTCTCTCTCTCTCTCATGGAATCAGTCTTCTCTCTCTCTCATGGAATCAGTCTCTAATGAGGTATGCCTACAGTCCTCCACCACCTCCTGCAGTATTTGCCTTTTCTCCTCTTCTAACTCTCTCTCTCTCTCTCTCTCTCTCTCTCTCTCTCTCTCTCTCTCTCATGGAATCAGTCTCCAATGAGGTATACCTACAGTCCTCCACCACCTCCTGCAGCATTTGCCTCTTCTCTCTCTCTCTCTCTCTCTCTCTCTCTCTCTCTCTCTCTCTCTCTCTCTCTCTCTCATGGAATCAGTCTCCAATGAGGTATACCTACAGTCCTCCACCACCTCCTGCAGTATTTGCCTCTTCTCCTCTTCTAACTCCTCTCTCTCTCTCTCTCTCTCTCTCTCTTTCTCTCTCTCTCTCTCATGGAATCAGTCTTCTCTCTCTCTCTCTCTCTCTCTCTCTCTCTCTCTCTCTCTCTCTCTCTCTCTTTCATGGAATCAGTCTCTAATGAGGTATGCCTACAGTCCTCCACCACCTCCTGCAGTATCTGCCTCTTCTCCTCTTCTAACTCCTCTCTCTCTCTCTCTCTCTCTCTCTCTCTCTCTCTCTCTCATGGAATCAGTCTTCTCTCTCTCTCTCTCTCTCTCTCTCTCTCTCTCTCTCTCTCTCTCTCTCTCTCATGGAATCAGTCTCCAATGAGGTATACCTACAGTCCTTCACCACCTCCTGCAGCATTTGCCTCTTCTCCTCTTCTATCCTCATCTCTCTCTCTCTCTCTCTCTCTCTCTCTCTCTCTCTCTCTCTCTCTCTCTCTGATGGAATCAGTCTTCTCTCTCTCTCTCTCTGATGGAATCAGTCTTTTCTCTCTCCCTTTCTCTCTCTCTCTCTCTCTCTCTCTCTCTCTCTCTCTCTCTCATGGAATCGGTCTCTAATGAGGTCTGCCCACAGTCCTCAACCACCTACTGCAGTATTTGCCTCTTCTCTTCTAACCTCTCTCTCTCTCTCTCTCTCTCTCTCTCTCTCTCTCTCTCTCTCTCTCTCGTGCGGCCTTTGGCCACAAAGGAATTATGAGGTCAGTTCGCTTTCCCTTTGGACATCGGCTGTAAAACGGATCTCATGTCACGGAAATTGCGACAAACGACATGAAAGAGACTCCATGCTGAATTTTGTCGGGATGTGATTGAAGATACTTCATTCCAGAAAAGGAAGCATAATGAACTCTTGATAACAATGATGGGCAATAATGAATTGTTTATAATAAGAGCTTCACCATCCTGAAACGAAACTAACAACTACACATATATATATATATATATATATATATATATATATATATATATATATATATATATATATATATATATATATATATATATATATATATATATATATATCCACGCTTCCTCAAGTTCCTAAACTTGTATGGATCATACCAAATTCTTGGCCCAATCCTTCACAAAACCTTACAGGGCAAAATAGTTTAAATCAGGATTTCTTTTTTTTTTTTTTTTACCAACAGGTTTCAGCGTCGTCGTAAACGCTGACCTTTGAAAGTGAAATGTCAGATTCCTTTTCTGATCTAATTGCATGGAGGAAAGGCAAGGGGGAACGCATTCCAGCCAAGGCGAAGGGTAAGATTATTAAAGCCTGCCTCCCAGTTATGACTCTTGACCGCGTGAAAGGAAGGTTATGGGTCGCCCTGGAGGGTCAGTCAGGTATTGGCACGAGCTACAAAAGGGGGAAGAACAGGAACAACCGTTACGGGCTGCCCTAGAAGCAAGAGCCCGTGCTGGCACAAGGCCAGCTAAATCTAAAACAATAACAACCGTCTTCAGTTTCTGTGGTGGAATGAAAGAGGTCTACACCAGGACTCTTCTATCCTTCAGCAGTTTACTCACTTAAGGGCAGCTTTGGCTAGCCCTTTGAGCAAGAGCCCTGCTGAAACTATAGCATGATATATATATATGAATATATATATATATATATATATATATATATATATATATATATATATATATATATATATATATAAACTGCCAGCAACCTTTGCATAAAATAAGCTGTGAATGAAATCATTGGAGGATACAAATACAGTTCTCTAAACAGAAAAAGGAAAGGGCGACCTTTGGGCAAGAGTCCGTTCTGGCATAAGGCCTGCTTAATCCATACCAAAAAACTGGCAGCAACATTGTATGGGATGAGCTGTAAAGAAAAGGAGTATCATTGGAAATTACCTCTAGAAATAGGAAACAAATGGAGTTCTCTAAATAGAATAAAAAAGGGCTACCATTGGGTAAGAGCCCGTGCTGGCATAAGGCCCTCTTAATCAACTGCCAAAAAACTGGCAGCAACCTTTGCATGAGAAGAGCTGTAAAGAAAAGGAATATAATTTCAGATGACCTCTTGAAGTAAGAAACAAATACAGTTCTCTAAGTAGAATAAGGAAAGGCCTACCTTTGGGCAAGAGCCCGTGCTGGTATAAGGCCTGATTACTCCATACCAAAAAACTGGCAGTGAACTTTGCTTTAGGTGGGCTGTAAAGAAAAGGAACATAATTGGAAATATCGGCTAGAAGTAGGAAACAAATGCAGTTCTCTACATAGAATAAGGAGAGGGCTACCTTTGGGCAAGAGCCCGTGCTGGCAAAAGGCCTACTTAATCCATACCAAAAAAACTGGCAATAATCTTTGCATGAGATGAACTGTAAAGATCAGGGATGTAATTTCAGATGACCTCTTGAAGTAGGAAACAAGTGCAGCCCTGAGAAAATCAAAATGTAATTTCTGTAATATCAATTATGTAAGAGCTAAAGGTGTAAACTACAAGTCACTAACCTCAAATGAACTCTTTAGGAGAAGGTAGCCAGAGCAAGGAGGGAGCAACCAAGGAAGAAAAAGCAGTTAATGTCTTATAACTTTGTAGAACTACAGGAGGAATCAAGTACACTCATCAAGGAGGAAATAAATTACATTTTTATATAAAAGAGATGACAGCTGGAGAGTGAAAGTTTGCATGGATACTTCATGAAGATGTACTGTTTCCAGAGAAATTGAAGATAAATACATTCATAAATAATTATGATTTTTAATGAATCCTCAGTAAGTGAAACTCTCTCTCTCTCTCTCTCTCTCTCTCTCTCTCTCTCTCTACGTTTCACTGTCGCGCATCGAACATTTGTTTCCTATTCACTTTCCTTTTCCTTCATATATAACAACGCCACCCCATTGCTCTGTTTTTTCTTTTTTCCATTCTTCCTTCTTTCGCTCGGGGCACTTTTGGGTCATCGCTCCTTAAAAGGCGCTGAAGAGAGGGGCAGGCAAGGTAGCACCCGGGACCCTAACGCCGATGACCTCAGGGTGGAAGAAGAGCTCCTTCGCCTCCTGTAAGGTCACCGAATCAAGGATCTAGAGTCCTTCTTCTTCTTCTTTTTCTTCTTCTAAAAATATCTTCTCGCTTCTGGTGCTAAAAATAATGTTATTATATTTTCTTTTGTGGGTTTTTCTTCTTCTTCTTCTTCTTCTTCTTCTTCTTCTTCTTCTTCTTCTTCTTCTTCTTCTGAAAAATGTCTTCTCGCTTTTGGTGCTAAAAATAACGTTATTCTATTTTCTTTTGTGGGGGGGGGCAGGAAATAATGCGTCATTTTTTGTTATACATTATAATCTTTAAAAAATCTGGTAATTATGCAGATGCACCACAGGGAAAAACGAAACGCTGGGTTTCAATCCTAACCGGTTTCGCCTTCAGTTTTCTAAGACATCTTCACGAATCCTCTTGGAGATGTTTTGGGAAATGAAAGGCAGAACGGTTCAATGTTTCATTTTATGTCTTATAAAAACTAAAGGCAAAGCTGGTTTTTGTGGTACATTTGCTTATATAGTTCACGTGTTCTGGTGATCTGAAGCATATATACAGTATATATATATATATATATATATATATATATATATATATATATATATATATATATATATATATATATATATATATATATATATATATATATATTTTAAATACAGGCGTACGTATAGTATAAGAGCATATACTATTAAGCACGCATACACACGTTTATATATATATATATATATATATATATTTATATATATATATATATATATATATATATATATATATATATATATATATATATATATATATATATATATATATATATACATATATACAGCATGTATATATACAGATAAATATACACACACACATGGAGAAAATAATAATCCAAGCACAGACAGTGTTTCTAAATTGGCAAATATTATTTCTAACGCTCCTCAACTCTATGGATTCTGAAGATGTAGAACATCACCACTGTTGACAAAAGATCAGCTCCACACTGAAGAGGGAGCATGAAGCTCCGAAACTGTATATAGTTCTGAATATATTTTGCTTTCCTATTTTTTTTTTTTAATACTAGTGTTCTAAAGAATGGACAAAGCTGGGGAATCTTGTCCAAGGACCCAGATTTGTCCGAGGAGTCCTCCTAGGTAGTTTTCTGCAGACCCCCGGAAGAACCTCCGGGATTGAGAAGGCAAGTGTATACAATAACGTCACTGGAATCCGAAAGTTAAGTGTGGAGAGTACTTTTAAATGCTATACTTCTGTGGAAACTCACGAGCTTCGTTATCAGACCGTGTATATAATTCTAAACGTATTTTACACGCATGGAGATCATCTGTAATTGTACTGTTGAAATTACTGAGGCTTCTGAAAGCTGGATTGGTTGTTTTAGTATCATGTACTTTCTTCATTCCCATGAACATTGTTTTATAACATATTTTTTTTTACTAGTTAGTTCCCGATTTTACGTGTCACCATCCTGTGGTTCTTCTCTTATTCTGCTTTCTGTGTTTAAATAAGCTCTCCTGTTTTAAAAGGTAATTTTGTATTTTCCCCTGTGGTTAGCAAGTATTCCCTTTCTGTTTTAATTCCATTTTTTTATTTTTATTCCAGGGATGGCTAGAGGAGGGCATAAGTTTGCCAGGACTACTGGGAACAGAAGAGTCAAAGAAAGGAAAATAATGAAAATGGAAGTAAATATTCAAGGCCAAGTTGTTACACAAATTGAAAAATGACATTGCGAATAAGTCTGGCTAGCTAGCAACAGGAACAACCTTTGAAAATGGTGGGAACTGCCTTTTGGATTATGCACTGAAAAGACAGATTTATTTAAAAGTCCAAAATTAAAATTCATGAAAAATTACATCCCAAGAGAGTGACACGGTAGATTTAGGAAGTAAGACATAAAGCAAGCTGAACAGGATTGCTAGCCAAAGGGGAGGACAACCGGTTAGTTACAAATCATTTGAGTATTGTCATTAACCTGTTTTAACAAAACAATCCTTGACCACCCGCCTTCTCTCTCTCTCTCTCTCTCTCTCTCTCTCTCTCTCTCTCTCTCTCTCTCTCTCTCTCTCTCTCTCTCTCTCTCTCTCTCTCTCTCATTTCCGTGAAACGATGAGGTAAACTACAAGTATATAAGTATAAAGAGCTGCGTTTAGACAGCACAGTCTGAACTTAATGTATAAAACATGATCGACACATACTTCATGCATACATATTTTATACACATGCATAAAAAATGTGGCATACATAATAACTGTCTCTCTTCAATCACTCCGACAGTTTCGTAACAGTGATGGAATTATTAAGGTGAATAAATAAACGTAAAACCCAGAATGGATTTTCCGGTGACGTCATTAAGGCTTCCGCAGTCATGTCTGAGACATATCCGTTTGTAAATTTTTCTTTCTTATTTCTTTCTTTCTTTTCTTCGTTTGAGACGTTTGAAGTCTTTTCATAAAAATTTGCAAAAACGATCCTTGGAAATGTGATACATATTCTTTGGTGTCTGAAAGGATTTAGAATTTCTGCAAACTACAGATTTTTTTTTATATTTTCCAGATTCTCAAATTTACCGTTTACTGACTTATTTATTATTATTATTATTATTATTATTATTATTATTATTATTATTATTATTATTATTATTATTATTATTATTATCTGTATAAATCTTCCTCTCCTCATTCCTCTATGTTTTCTGTCTATTTTTCCTGTGCTTTCAGTTTTACAATAATTTTTATCCTGTATTTATCTTTGATTATTTTTAGCAAACTACAGATTTTTCTTATATTTTCCAGATTCTCAAATTTACCGTTTACTGACTTATTTATTATTATTATTATTATTATTATTATTATTATTATTATTATTATTATTATTATTATTATTATTATTATTATCTTCCTCTCTTCATTTCTCTTTGTTTTCGCTATCTATTTTTCCTGTGCTTTCAGTTTTACAATCATTTTTATCTTGTATTTATCTTTGATTATTTTTAGCAAATTAATTTACTTTACTTTATCTTTATATTTAGTTTCCATTAATTACTTAACAATCCAATTTACGCTTCATTCAAAGCCAAATGATCTTTGAAGGCATCTGACGGCCGACCTTGACAAAAGCATTCGCTGTCTTCATACACTCTCGACGACTTCCTGGAGGTCGAAGGGAGGGGCAGAAGGCGCACGTTCATACATTTCCGCCGCAGCTAACAGGAAATAGCTGTTTCGTGTCTGTGTCTGTGTCTGTTACGTTCCTACAGCTTGAACGTTTTCGCTCTTCAGGAAGCTGAGGGCTGTTGTTGTTGTTTTGTAGCAGATATTAGTGGTGGCAGGAGAAGGAGTAGTTAAGGTAAAAATTTGTTAAAATTGAAAGTACCGTTTTATTGATGCATTTTCCTCATCCTCCTCCTCCTCCTCCTCCTCCTCCTCCTTCTCCTCCTCCTCCTCCTCCTCCTCTTCTTCTTCTTCTTCTTCTTCTTCTTCTTCTTCTTCTTCTTCTTCTTCTTCTTATTCTTCTTATTATTATTATTGATGGTAAACAATCCGGACTGGTGTAACTGCAATCATATATTTAAAAATATATATACAACGTTGTATATCAATATATGTATATATATACATATATATATATATATATATATATATATATATATATATATATATATATATATATATATATATATATATATATATATATATATATATTGACACTTACATCAATGTGAATTTTTTCACAATTATACAGACCCAATGATTATGAAATCTTTATAACTAATAATAATAATAATAATAATAATAATAATAATAATAATAATAATAATAATAATAATAAAACAGTAGTAACAGTAGCAAGATAGTGGTTTCAGTGGCGAAACCAACAGCATCAGAAGTAGGAATTAACATCGATTCAGAACAGAGAGAGAGAGAGAGAGAGAGAGAGAGAGAGAGAGAGAGAGAGAGAGAGAGACATCGATATCAATCACACGTCAGTTACATCACACGACATTAGTTCCTTACGTAAAGAATGAGGCCAAGGAGAGCTTTCCTAATGAGGAAAAACGAATTAGAGGGATTCGTTGCCTTCCTTTATATTCACGGAGTTCTGGCGAATCTTCAAAACACCTTCGTTAGGGAAAAGAATCATGGAATGCATTTGGTCTTGTATTGACAGTAGTGTGGTACCAGTTTAACGTCTCTAAAGTATGTATCCATCCATGCGGCGTGTTTAGTACAAGCCCGTTTGGGATTACCGTAAAAACATAAACAAAAGACTGTAAATTTCATAAGATAATGATCCCCAAGAAATGTTAGTCCTAGATAACGACCCCCGAAAATACTTGGGGTCAACATCTAGGAAAGATCCGCTAAAGTGGAATTAATAACGTATTTTGTGTGTGTTTTTTTTTGCATTTAATTAGCATTTTTGTTATTGATTTACGGTTTCAATTAACCATTTCAGTTACTAGGTTTTTTTATCGTTACAAACTCTAGTAATTGAAATGGATATCTGAAGTCGTAAGTTAATAGTAAAATATGACTATTGCAAAATAAAAAAAGCATGACACAGCATAAAAACTGAATTAGGACTGCATCTAGGTGAAACTTGTACACAAAATTTAAGGAAAATTTTCACGTTCGAGGAGAACGACACAAGATTATGAGATCATCACTCTAACGTACGAAGGATTACAGGAAAATTGATTATGTCATGCTGTGGGTTATTGTCTAAGGGAAGGAAATTAAAATTACAATTCTGAGTGGTGAAACTGTCACCTCCTAAAATAGCGGCATCCATTAACAAAGCAAACAAGTAAAAAATGCGTCGAAGTTTCTTCAGCGCAATCGAGTTTTCTGTACAGCGCATAATCTAGACCACCGAAAATAGATCTGTCTTTCGGTGGTCTCGGTATAATGCTGTATGAGCCGCGGCCCATGAAACTTCAACCACGGCCAGGTGGTGGCCTGTCTTATATCGTTGTCAGACGCACGATTATGGGTAACTTTAACCTTACATAAAATAAAAGCTACTAGGGCTAGAGAGATGCGATTTGGTATGTTTAATGATTGGAAGGTGGATGACCTACATACTAATTTGCAGCCCTCTAGCCTGAGTAGTTTTTAAGATCTGAGGGCGGACAGAAAAAGTGCCGACGGACAGACAAAGCCGGCACAATAGTTTTCGTTTACAGAAAATTAAAAAGTGATGGTAATTAAATAATTACAAATCTATTCCAACTGCAAGGATGATTATTAGATCTGGACCTGATAAGTTTGCTAATGATAGGCTTGTCTGAAAAATGTGAGAGGAACTAGAGAAATTAAGTTCATTATGGGTATTGCAAATGCATATCATATATACACACATATCTGTCGATCTATCTATCTATATATATATATATATATATATATATATATATATATATATATATATATATATATATATATATATATATATATATTTATGTATGTATATATATGTGTGTTTATGTGTGTAAATAATGTATATATATGAATATATATATATATATATATATATATATATATATATATATATATATATATATATATATATATATATATATATATATATATATAAACATATATATATATATATATATATATATTTATGTACAATATATATATATACATATAAGTGTGTGTATGTATGTATGTATATATGCACACATTTACATATATATTTATCTTCCAGGAAACTAAAAAAAAAAATTATCCACACGCCGTAGAAAGCATCAAACGCCTTCGTTACCAGGACTGCATCTGCTAATCTAAATGAGGCATATATACACGCCTTAGCAACCTCAGCGAGCATTGTTACCGCTGTTACTGACCACAAGCGACGGAGAGCCACGTTATGTGGCTCTTGCTCTCAACTGAATCATCGGAATGCGTCCCTCTGTCTGTCTGTCTGTCGGTCGGTCTGTCTGTAGGTCGGTCTTTTCCTGTCAGAAACACAAGGAGGTTCCACCGTGCGTCATCCTAACCAGGTGACGTCAAGGCTGGAGAATTCTGCGAAAATATCATTGTTTGTATATGTTGTGGGTTTATACAGACGTGTGTGCGTACGCATGTGTATTTTTTGTATGCATGTTTATTTTGTGTATGCATGTTTATATTGTGTATGCATGTTTATTTTGTGTGTGCATGTTTATATTGTGTATGCATATTTATATTGATTATGCATGTTCATATTGTGTAATTGCGTTAATTTTGTATATACATGTTTATATTATGTATGCATGATTATGTTGTGTATGCATGTTTACATTGTGTGTGCATGTTTATATTATGCACGCATGTCTATTTTGTGTATGCGTGTTTATATTATGTATGCATGTTTATTTTGTGTTTGCATGTTTATATTATGTATGCATGTTTATTTTGAGTTTGCATGTTTGTATTGTGTTTGGTCAATAGTCGCAAGTGTCCCCTCGTTATGTGAATATACAAATAAGAATAATATTAATTTTTTATATTGCTCAGGTGTGTATCTCCTTTCAGTGGGACTAGTATACATAAATACATACGTACATAAACACATGCATACATTCAAAATAAATGTGTGTATGCGTGCTTGTTTGTATGTATCAAACACTGAAAAAACTTCGATAAATTGGCTTCATTTAGTTCAAATATCTTCTAACTTACTGAAATTTCTTGATGAAAAAGAACAGAGGTATGAAGGAACATTAAGAAGGGAGAAATGAATACAGAGAGAAAAATGATGGCTAATAAATGACATTATCAAAAATTCATCAGAGTCTGAATCATAATTATCATTAAATCGTCAGAATCTTCATCAAAATTATTATTAAATCACCAGAATTTCATCAAAATTATCATTAAATCATTATCTTCAAAATTTATCATCAGAATCTGAATCAAGATTGAATAAATCCCCAGAATCTTCATCAAAATTATCATTAAATCATCAGGATCTTCATCAAAATTATTAGTAAATCAAAATTATTATTAAATCATCAGAATCTTTCAAAATTA
Source organism: Macrobrachium rosenbergii (assembly GCF_040412425.1). Lineage (NCBI taxonomy): Eukaryota > Metazoa > Arthropoda > Malacostraca > Decapoda > Palaemonidae > Macrobrachium > Macrobrachium rosenbergii. The sequence goes on along the minus strand of NC_089768.1, from coordinate 22,692,321 downwards.
TCAAAATTATCATTAAATCATCAGTCTTCATCAAATTCATTGCATCATCATTAAAATTATTATTAAATCAATCTCCATCGGAATCAGTTAATTAAGAATCTTCATTATTATTCAAATCTTCATCAGACTCCTTAAATCATCAAAATTAAAATTAAAACCATCAGAATCTGAATCAAAAAATTAAATCAAGAATCTTCATCAAAATTTATCATTAAATCATCAGAATCTTCATTAAAATTATCATTAAATCATCAGAATCTTCATCAAAATTATCATTAAATCATCATAATCTGAATTAAAATGATTATTAAATCACCAGAATCTTCATCAAAATTATCATTAAATCATCAGAATCGGAATTAAAATTATTATTAAATCATCAGAACGTCATCAAAATTATCAGTAAATCATCAGAATCTTCATTAAAATTATCACTAAATCATCAGAATCTTCATTAAAATTATCATTAAATCATCAGAATCTTCATCAAAATTATCCTTAAATAATCAGAATCTGAATAAAAATTACCATTAAATCATCAGAATCTGAATCAAAATTACCATTAAATCATCAGAATCTTAAACAAAATTATCATTAAATTGTCAGATTCATCAAAATTATCATTAATTCATCAGAATCTGAATCAAAATTATAATTAAATAATCAGAATCTTCATCAAAATTATCATTAAATCATCAGAATCTTCAAAATTATCATTAAATCACCAGAACCTTCATAAAAATTATCAGTAAACATCAGAATCTCCATCAAGATTATAATTAAATCATCAGAATCTTCATCAAAATTACCATATAATCATCAAAATCTTCATCAAAATTATCATTATATCACCAGAATCTTCATCGATATTATCAGTAAATCATGAGAATCTTCATCAAAATTACCATATAATCATCAAAATCTTCATCAAAATTACCATATAATCACCAAAATCTTCATCAAAATTACCATATAATCATCAAAATCTTCATCAAAATTACTATTATATCATCAGAATCTTCATCGATATTATCAGTAAATCATCAGAGTCTTTATCCATATTATTATTATTATTATTATTATTATTATTATTATTATTATTATTATTATTATTATTATTATTATCACCGGTATCACGCATAATAATGATGGTTTTCTGATCCAAACTCATGCACGAAATAACAAGCAATAATTTTTATGGGCCAAGTGATAAAGTCGTGTTACTTGAACGTCTGCGCGCGCGCGATCTCGGACTCCTCTTCAAACAGTATTTATGGCACAAGGAGAAAGTAGCGGCAGCAAGGGAGCTGTCACGAAAAACGAAAGTAGCAGTTCCTCACTTCTCCTGTTGCACCACTAGATCAAGTTACGAAAAAGGAAAAAAGAAATGAAGTATTAAGGATTAAAGTTTAGCATTGCTTTGTTCTGAGAAACACAGAGAGGCTTTGGGGATCTGGTCGATGTCCCTTTTTTCTGTATAAAGTTTTATTTTTAAATATATTGCACCTGCACATAACTGTGGCTCTGTTTCTCCATTTCAAGACTCGTGCTACTGTGAGTATTGTCTTTAACTGATTTGTTCACTCACAGACCTATGAAGACCTTGACTTCTTACCTTCAAGATGCCAATTTTGAGATTATCTGGCAGAAAGAACATGTCCAGGAATCGCCCAGACCCGAAAGTAGCTAAATAGGATTTCTCGCCAACATTTAGTTCATTAGTTTACAGGGAGCACTTACTTAAAAATATCAGTGTGATGAGCATCACCGTACTCTTAGGAGCAAACTGTAATCAGCATCACCGTATTCATGGGAGTAAAGTGTGATATCACCATATTCTTAGGAGCAAAGTGTGATCAACATCACCATATTCGCAGGAGCAAAGTATGATCAGCATCACTTTATTCTTTAGTAGCAAAGTGTGATCAACATCGCTGTATTCTTAGGAGCAAAATGTGATCAGCATCACCGTATTCTTTGGAGGACACTATGATCAACATCACCATATTCTTAAGAGCAAAGAGTGAGTGATTAGCATTACCATATGCCTTAGAGCAAAATGTGATCAACATTACCGTATTCTTAGGAGCAAAGACTGAATTTCGCTCGGGGTAAGAATAGAAAGCAGAAGGTGAAGAATCAATTGAAAGGGTTAGAAGGAAAGGAAATATAAGAGCATTTAATAAAGCAAATAACAAGGAAGACGACGAATGATACCAGAAACCGGGAAAGAGACACAGCAAAGAGACTTACCAAGAAATGACAACTGTTTAGCCACGTAAGCAGAGATGAGTCAGGCTGCAAAGAAATACGGAAATAAT
>NC_089768.1:22682500-22685000 GCF_040412425.1 Macrobrachium rosenbergii | reverse complement strand
CACCCCCTCTCATCATCTCCGTCCCTTCATTAGTCGTTTGTGAGGGTCGCTGATGCTGCTGGAATGGGTGTGGTCGAAACTACGAGCGATGTAGTTACTGTGTGTAGTCAAATGTCAGAAGTTATGCCAATTACGACCTGAAAAGTCAAAGGCGACTCTCAGAACAGAGCCCTTGGCATCCTTCAGAAGAGTGATTTTGGATGACTTGGCTGCTGGTAGAATACAAGTTAGGACTTCGTATACACTCTGTCTTATCTTTTGCCTGACTTTGGTTGTGGTGAAAGGAATTATTCTTAAACCCAATGATAATTCTTGATTTCAATTGTTTACTAAACACGTGACTCACTGGCTCTGTATCATAATCAGTTACTGCTGCAGTGTGGGGTCTGCGGTGGGAGGTTAAAACCAACATTTTTGGAAGCTTGAATTTCAAGTCAATGGCCCCTTTGGTGTGCTTGTTCCATGTGAATAGGCTTCGTCTACTGAAATAATAATAATAATAATAATTAATAATAATAATAATAATAGATGGACAGAAATCCTTTCAGTCAGTAATGAAATTAAGAGCCTCCTTTAGTCCTGAAGTCTCTTTCGCATTCCCGACAACCTCATCCCTCTATTTCATCTCGCAGCAACTTCTCCCCTTTCTCCGTCCCTCGTTACCTGTTGCTGCTACAGCGCCAGCAACAGCAGCAGCAGCAGCAGCAACAGGAACAGCAACACCAACAATACAGCTTTTCCCTAGTCGTCCTTGTGGAGGCTAACTGGTCTGCGGGGCCAGTGAAAGTGATCGGCGAAGAAGATGGACTTGCTTCTGCCATCGCGGAAAGAGAAGCTGGCCGAGAAGACGAAGACCAGGATCCTGGTTCCAGTCTTCTTTCGTTTTTGTCTTTATATCTTCTTTCTGGGACTCCTTTTTTATGCTCTCTCTCTCTCCCTCCCCTCTACTTTTTGTAACTTTTTTTTTTTTGTGGGGGGGGGGGGGGGGGACGGGCAGAGTACCTTTCGGTTTCGTCTGCGGACATCGAACTTGCAGAAATGCAAATGGATGGGTTGCCCCCGGCGGGCGGTTGGCTTCCTGAGGAAAAATTGCAATGGACAGGTGCGTCGGGAGGTTGGCAGGTGTATAAGGACTCCAGGATTTACCGAACCTTTTCTTCTTTTGTCAACGTTTGTTTTCTTCTGATGTGGTTTTGTGAACAAACGTTATCGCGTATTGTATGCCGCTAAAGTGTCACCTTCTATGGTTTCAGGTAATTTGAGAATGTTTCCGGCTCTCTCTCTCTCTTTCTCTGTCTGTCTGTCTCTCTCTAAAAACACACGCCCACATACACAATACACACATTCACATACACACACATATATGCATTTATGTATATGTATGTATATATATATATATATATATATATATATATATATATATATTATATAATTATATATATGTATATTATATATACATATATAAAAATATATATATACATATATATACATATATAAAAATATATATATATACATATATACATATATATATATATATATATATATATATATATATATATATATATATATGTATATATATAGAATTGAAAATTTAAAACTAACGTTCTCACGATATATATTTTATCAAATCCTATCGCGATTCCTTACAGACTTGATCATCTCACATTTCTCTTTGATACTGCTCTCGATCTGAGCGTTAGATTTATGACCGTAACGTGACCCATGCATTATTTCGTGAACCACTTTATCTGATTACATAACCGACCAGTCATGTAACCTCCGCTGAGAGTATTCTACAATTCTTCTATAACAAGAATGACATCGTTATTCCACAACATTTTGTTACTGCGTACATTTGAAATGAAATACTTTGATGCGTAGGAACGCAATTGGATTTAACGTTTCCAGGCAACCGCGCCCTTCTTTCTTTCTTTTTCTTCTTCTTCTTCTTTCATCCCGGAATTCATACGTGTAGGCTCACCGCAACTCACCTTGGTAGAATATCAAACACGCGAAATGAGCTTCACTTTTTATAGGGAGTGAATAAATAAACATGTCGGTTGGCAACTTTGTTTTAATATTATTCGCTAAATATCAGTGTCTGAAATCATCTCTTGTGTTATTCATAAGGTTCATCGTTTCCATCAAGACACTGAAATCCCAGATGCGACAAACTTCCACCAGATGAAATGTTAGTCGAGTTTCTTTTAATCCAGACATATATGTGTATTGACACACATAATGTAAAACCGCACGCACATACATTATAAAATCATCTGTATATTATGTTCATACATATTCAGACGATAAGTCTATTCTTAGACAAACCAGGATATGTGAGGGTTTTACCAAGGTTCAGGATATATTCTCGAAATCGCTGCCTTCTTCTTCTTCTTCTTCTTCCTCTTCAGTTTAGACCCAGTGGCTGTTGGGAAACCTTGGCCTTCTCTCTCTCTCTCTCTCTCTCTCTCTCTCTCTCTCTCTCTCTCTCTCTCTCTCT
>NC_089768.1:22642500-22675000 GCF_040412425.1 Macrobrachium rosenbergii | reverse complement strand
AAATTATGGTGATATTCTCGAGGTGGGTGAGGCCGGTGATTCAAGGACAGATAGACGTAGGATGAATACTCAAACGTCGGGGAGCAAAGGATGCGCCAGTCGGGTGAAGCAGAATACAACAGCTGCATTTCAACAAACAGACCAACAAACGAAAAATATTAATGACAAATTTTGCATATTCACCAGCAACAAGTACGAATGTATGGCATTTAATATGATGATTACAATAAAGAAATTAAATAAATAGTAATATCCCCTTTTAATGATAAAGAGCTCATATGCTTTAAATTATTATGATGTCAATCTTTTATCATGATGAGACAGACAGACGGACATATACAGAGAGGGCAACTATAATGATAATTAAAATGACGATAAAGAAAGAAATGATCTATCTAAATAATAATATCGTTTTTAATACGTTTTTAAATGATTATGAAATGAAGCTTTTATCATGATGAGACCAAAAGACAGACAGACACGCATAGACAGAAGCAGTGCGCCTACCACTAAGTAAAAGCTGTAATTCTGTCTCGGCAAATCCTTTTAAGTATCATAGACGGCTGACGGATAAGAGAGATAATGTGAGATAAGGAAATCCCAGTAACATAACACGACAAGTGGTGGGCCTCTTCCCCAAGATAACATGAAGGCCACTTCCAACACTATTCTTCAGGAGTTCTCTCTCTCTCTCTCTCTCTCTCTCTCTCTCTCTCTCTCTCTCTCTCTGGGGCGACGATGAAATTCATTGCTGTAACTTTAGCATAAATTTGAAATTAATCATCATCTCTCTCTCTCTCTCTCTCTCTCTCTCTCTCTCTCTCTCTCTCTCTCTCTCAATAGAGAGGAACCAAGACTTATCAAATAACTAAATACAGAATGATTATAAAAAAGAATTTGCCCGGCTTCTCTCTCTCTCGCAAAATAGAAATGTACCAAAGTTTATCAAATAACCAATATATACTGAATATGATGAATAATGTGTCGGCTCTCTCTCTCTCTCTCTCTCTCTCTCTCTCTCTCTCTCTCGATGTGTGTAACTTTAGAATAAATTTGAAGTCAATCAGTCAACTCTCTCTCTCTCTCTCTCTCTCTCTCTCTCTCTCTCTCTCTCTCCCATGAATTTTTTTCTTCAATACTATATCACAGAGCATGAATGGTTTTTTTTTTTTTATCTTTTATTAGAAAAATATTACATGTTTTTGATAGATAAACACCACAGACATTATTAGAATCTAAACACTGTACGAAATTCTCAGTGCTGCTATTGCTATTGAAGGAACGCACTCTGGATTATATTAAGATGGTTTAAGTGTTCGTGACACTTTCCTTTCATGATGGCCGAACGTATCTTTGTTATCTACGCGTCACCTACTCCGAGGTGCTAGTACTAAACATGGTGGAAACTCCTTGGGACGCAGTGTTTAGTACTAGCTCCTCTGCGATCAAAGTATTATATACACCCATTTATATATTGTGTGGTCGACAAATTATATTAATAAATGATATCTTTGGTCCCCGAGGTGCTAGTACTAAACATGGCGGAAGCTCCTTGGGAGACCGTGTTTTGTACTAGCTCCTCGGGAATCAAAGTATTTTATACACCCATTTCTATATTTTGTGGTCGACAAATTATATTAATAAACGATATCTTCGTGCGGCCGTCTGCTTCATATTTACCATACGGTGTTTAGTACTAGCACACTTAATAACCGGCCAAAGTAGCATCATCTTTGATCCGGTGCTACTTTACCCGAGGAGGTTCTTATTCTTCTTAATTAACCGACTTTTGGATCCCGTGGTGACTTTTTGTTTGCGATCAAACCACTTCATGTTACCCTGGTTGCGCGTCATCTTACTCCAGCCACCCCATGAAAGTAATTATAATAAATTAGGCAAGTAAGGACATAATTGGTGTGAAAATAGTCTTCTCTATTAATTTCTTGTACCATCGGGCTATGGCATCGTATTGAACAATACATGTTGAAAGATTATTTGCTTTACTTTGTCCTTTATTTATTTTGTATATTTCATTGCCACCGTTACAAATTCATCTTGATTTGCATACATGATTCTGGCAACTAAAACCAACCAATAAGATCTAATACGCAGTTCTCCAGTATTCATGAAATCTTGAACCCAAGAAGGCACATATATGCCCGATCACTTGCTCGGGCACAGCAAAAACTTCCCCAGAGATTAAAACTGGTTAGTAACATGGAAACTGCTGGGTCACGCGTATCTGTGGTGGTCATCATCTCCATAGATTCTCCGGTTACTAAGGCACACGAGAAAGAAAAGGAAAATCTTTTACGCGCGAGAAAGAAGATTCATTTCCTTTCCTATCTAGTTCCCTTTTATTTGCCCCTCGGCCTCGGGACTGGGTACAGTACCAGGCCAAGGTTTTTTTTTTTTTCCTCTCTCTTTCTTTCTACTCATTTTCTTGTGCTCTTGCACACGAAATCGTCCTCGGGACTTCGGCCATTCTGAATGGCACTTTTGGAATGAAAAGAAATTAAGGGATAGAATGTTAGGAACGAAATATGTAACGCTGAAATTTAAGCAATACCGTCCCCTGCTTGTGGTACTGTCAGATGATACAACTTTCTTCATTCGTAATGTCTTTTAGCAGCTTCTGATTATGTCGACCATCTAATAGCCATTTTTTTTAACTGTTTACTCTGCATTTAGGCTTTTGTTTCCGCTGCTGACGGCTTTGACTTTGGTCTGCTGTCTTAGCGGTTTTATTGATAATTCTTAGCAACCGTCTGATATTGGAACCTGTATCTACTAAATTTATAGTCTCTCTCTCTCTCTCTCTCTCTCTCTCTCTCTCTCTCTCTCTCTCTCTTTTTTCTTTATCAAAGGTGATCCCTCTGTCTTTTATTCATTATCTTAATGTAATGCATTTAAACCATTTAGCCAGCATCCATTACAGAATGAGGTTTGTAGTGTCATCTCCCTTAGATTAAGTCCTCTATCTTTTACGAAGGCCCCTCTCTCTCTCTCTCTCTCTCTCTCTCTCTCTCTCTCTCTCTCTCTCTCTCTATTTTTTTTTTATTTTGAGTTTGTTCTTGCAAGCTGTCCATCCAGAACTGGCCCATCTGTCCAGGAGGTGTCAACATCCAAGTCAAACGTCTCCTCCAGCTTTGCCGGTCGAATGAGACAGCCACCACGACGTCAACCAGCTGATAATTTCATGTAAAATCCTGCGAGGAAATCTGACGTAATCGCATCATCCTTATATCATCCTTCCGGCTCTTTATCGCCATCAGTAAACTTCATACCATTACCCTTCAGGGTTCAGGCCATCATGAAAAGCCCATAATTCCTGAAGAAGAAGAAGAAGAAGAAGAAGAAGAAGAAGAAGAAGAAGAAGAAGAAGAAGGTTGTTGGCTGGGCTGACGACCGGTCCTGCCAAGGTTCTGCATCCTCCATCCTTAACCCTCCATGACATCCCTCTACCACCCTACCCCATCATCCCCATCACCCACCCGCCCTCCTTCCACCGACACCCCACGGCCTTCCCGCCTCCCACTCCAACCCCCTCCCCAACCCCCACCCCAGAAACCTGGTCACACGGTCTTCCGTCACACAAAATCCTAGGGTGTTGAATTACCGACAATGTTTTACATTAAGTATTAGGGTTATTTACCGTTCACGTAGGTGGGGAGGAAGCGAACTCTCCCCAGACTGGAAAAGGTGTTTGAAAACGATGTCGAGAGATCATCTGTGTCCATGGAATTCTAATCAAACGTCTTTTTGGGTTGCTGGGAGAATGTCACCCTGGTAATAGTTGATAAATAAATGAATAACAAGTAAAAATCGCGCCGAAGTTTTTTCGGCGCAATCGAGTTTTCTGTAGACCATGAAACTCAGCCACTGCCCGGTGGTGGCCTATGTTGTTGATACCTATGGCGGTGCCAGAAGTACGAATGTGCCTAACTGTAACCTAAAACAGAATAAAAATTACTGAGGTTAGAGGGCTGCAATTTGGTATGTCTGTTGATTGGAGGGTGGATGATCAACATACCAATTTGTAGCCCTCTAGCCTCAGTGGTTTTTAAGATGTGAGGGCGGGCAGAAAAAGTGTGGACGGACGGACAAAGCCGTCACAATAGTTTTCTTTTACAGAAGACTAAAACGCATATCCCTTACACTTTCATTCTCTTGATAACAGATCAGTTATCGCACTTTAAAACTTCAAAAAAAAAAAAAAACACAACACACACTCACAAAATTGGAGAGCAAATATATTTAAGAAACCTGTATCCAAATTATGGGCGTCATGCTCCCTCTTTCATTGTCAAGAAGAAGCAGTCAAGTTCGCTGCTTTGCATTCCAGTTACTTATATAAATGTAACTTTTATATTGTGCTATAAAAAAATTTTATTCCCACGAAAACACAGTTCTTATAATGTTGCTTCGTTACGAGAAAACAATCAAAGCTATTATTTTGCATCCAAAGTTCCTATATAATGAATGTAACTTTATGGATTATATAAAAATGAAATATTCACACGATCTCTTGCAGTATAGTTTCATCATAAATAAGCAATCGAATCCATAACTCTGCATTTCAAATTATGAATAAGTGTCATATTTTTCTTACTTTATTAAAGTATAATATTCCCACGTAATTCGGTCGTAATATGCAATCCACCTGAGAATCATTACTCCGCTTTTCAGCCCGAAACGCGAGCCATTACTTTAATCAAGCCCTCACGCTGAACAAGCTATAGAATCGCCACTGCCTCTTTAAAAGCAGCCAGAGAGAGAGAGAGAGAGAGAGAGAGAGAGAGAGAGAGAGAGAGAATCATCACAAGAGTCGTCGCCCTTGGCTGAGAACCACTACTCCCTCTTTAAAGGCAGGAGCCTAAGAATCACTACACCACCAGCCAATAGTGGTTTCTGAGAGCGTCATTCGTTTTCGTTATCTCTGCAGATTCTTTGATTTTCCCTTCCACGTAAACTGAATTAAATTCAGCGTCGGAAATTGATTGCCGTTCCCGTGTGATTCCCTCCAATTCCGCAACATCATCAACATATTTGATATTCGACGACGACGGCGACAGAAAAAAAGCGTGTGTACATGTGTGTAGTGGTGGTTCTCGGGCCACTGGAAAGTAAGATGTGTGAGCGTGTCTGTATCTTCTACCTGCTAGTAATCTAATCAATTTTATCTAATTGAGACAATCTTCAGTGACATAGGTTTTGTAATGTATTGCTAAAAATGTTGAGTTGTCGCGGAGAAAAGAATTAATGTAAATTTCAATCACATACGTAATCCGAAGATTTTCTCGATTTTTTTTTTCCTTTTTCGGAAGTCCTAATCTTAAAGGAGAAAAACCTTAATAAGAATTTCGTAGGGTCATAGGCAATTGAAAAACACGAAAGAATACGAAAAGTAGCACATTATCCCTACAAATGACAAAATGGAAGTCAGGGCTTAGAAAAATATTGCGTATGCAGTGAGTTGCCCTTATTAATGACGCCATTATTTCCAATAACTTTGTCTTACCTGGGAAGGGTTTTGTTTCCTCTCAGTCTTCTGTCCAGGGTCCAATTATCAGAGATTTCTTCAGGTGACTCTTGTTCTGATTTTCTCTAATGGCCCCTTATTCCAGGATTCTGTCGTTATACACAACATTTTTACCTTTTCATATTCTCTGTAAATATGTGTTTGCGTACAAAACATACATACACACATACAAAACACCACATGGAAAAAATAAAGCACGCGGCAAGAATCCTGACCGGTTTCATCTTTAGTTAGAACATCCTCAGGGGGACAGATTCCCAGTAGTAAAAAAATTATATTGACTACGCCAGAGCGACGATACGCAAACACACGCACACACATCTTTTATACCCATTTACATAAATAATGAGAATTACGGTGACGTTATTTGTTTACTCGCATACCTCCGCTGACACGCTGATGAAATGCTGTGGAATGCATTTCACGGTTGATTCATTGCGTCGGGCTGAAGTTTCATTTTACCCGGCGCGGGAAAACCCGTGAAATAACTGTGCCGTCTGAAATTATGGTTTAATCCGGCACATTTTCGGCAGTTGCCGGAGGGCTGAAAATATCTGACGCATTATTTCATATTCTGGAATGTTTCGGTCGTCTTTACGCGGCCATTATTATTATTTATTTGGTTATCTGTTATTCGTCATTTGATCCTGAGCGATCCCCAACATCCCTTAAAAAAAGTTCCTTATTTGTTTGCACTGGTTTCCTTTCGCCTCTTCCTCCTCCTCCTCCTCCTCCTCCTCCTCCTCCTCCTCCTCCTCCTCCTCCTCCTCCTCGTCCCCGCCCCTTTCCTCGTTCTTCTCCTGCCTCTCCTTCTCTTCCTACTTCTCAGTCTCCTTCTCATTCTCCTCCTACTTCCTCTCCTCTTACTTCTTCTCCTAGGTCGTATCCTCCTCTTCCTTTTCCTCCTCTACTTTTTTTTCTCCTATGTCTCATCCTCCTTCTCTTGCTTCTAATCCTCCTCCTCCTCCTATTTTCCACCCTCCTTCTCCTATTTCTCATCCTCCTCCCGTCCTTCTCATCTTATTTTCAACCCTCCTTCTCCTGCTTCTCATCCTCCTCCTCCTTGTTCTCCTACTTTTCATCCTACTCTTCCTTCTTCTCCTACTTCTCATCTTCCTCCTCCTCTTTTCTCCTACTTCTTATCCTCCTTCTCCTCCTATTTCCCATCCTTCTTCTCCCACTTCTCAACTTCTTCCTCCTTCTTCTCCTACTTCTCATCCTCCTCCTCCATTTTGTTCATCCTCCTCCTCCATTTCCTCTCTTTCCATTCCATCCTCCTTCTCCTGCATCTCTGCTTTCATTCATCCTCTTCCTCCCTCCTCCTTCTTCTTATCCTACCTCTGATCCTTCTCCTCTTCCTATTGGCTACCCTCCTTCTCCTACTTCTCATCTTCCTCCTCCTTCTTTTCCTACTTCTCCTCCTATTTTCCACCCTCCTCCTACTTTTCATCCTCCTCCTCCTCTTTCTTATCCTACGTCTCATCCTCCTCCTCCTTCCTCTCCTACTGTTCATCCTCCCTTCTCCTATTGTCCACCCTATTCTACTTCTCATACTCCTTGTCCTCTGACTTCTCATCCTCCTCCTTCTCCTTTTCCTCCTACTTCTCATCCTCCTTCTCCTCCTGCATCTCATCCTCCTTCTCCTCCTATTTTCCACCCTCCTTCTCCTACTTTTCATCCTGTCTCCTCTTTCTTTTCCTACTTCTCATCCTTCTCATCCTCCTCCTCCTTCCTCTCCTACTGTTCATCCCCCTTCTATTTTCCACCCTATTCTACTTCTCATACTCCCTCTCCTCTTACTTCTCATTCTCCTCCTTCTCCTTTTCCTCCCACTTCTCATCCTCCTTCTCCTCCTGCATCTCATCCTCCTTCAACTTTCCGGTTCCCAGGCAATTTTTCTTCCCCCGAGGACCTTCCCCTCCTTCTCCTCCATTTCACAATCCTCCATTTACGCTGTTCCTTCTCTCCCATTTTTCTTTCGCGGCCACTTCCAAGTTTCAAGACGCCTTCTATCGTCTCGTTACCTCCTCTAAATACGTGAGGGTGATCTTCCACTCTGCTTGACTCGTCGGCGTTCGTTTCCTTTCCTTCAAACATTCGCAGGTTTTATTTTATTCTTTTTTTTATGTTCCCTTTCCTGTTCGTCTTTTCTCATATCTTCATTCGTCATCTTTACGCCGGAAGAATTATGACATTTTTTCTAAAGCGCAATTACGTTCTTCTACGTTGCAGCGTAATTTGTTAGTGATTCAGCCAAATAACTTTTAGTGTCTCAGTAAAATAAATTTTACTGATTCAATGCCAAAATTTTGCTGGTTCAAGCAAATGCCTTTTACTGGTTCAGTCAAAAACTCTTACTGATTCAATCAAAACTTTTAAATTTTATAAATTTGATTCAATCAAATAACTTTTATTGATTGAATTAAATATCTTTTATTGTTTCAATCAAATAATTTTTAGTGATTCAATCAAATGACTTTTACTGATTCAATCAAATAACTGTTACCGATTCAATCAAACTTTCTGTTTCAGTCAAATAACTTTTACTGATTCAGTCAAATAACTTCCTACTGATCCTACCAAATAATCTTATATAAACATTCCTGACGGTCGTAGGGGACCCATCTATGGAATAAGATTCCACAGATCAATAAGCTCTTCGTCAGCAGTAACGTCAGCTAATCCTCAATCAGCTAAAACATCATAAAATTAATATCTGTATTAGACGACCTCCATTATAAGTCTGAAGTCTAATTAAATAGCTCCATTATCAAGTAAAAGTGAAGAAAACATGGTCAGCTTATCTCCCCTTATCTTGGTATAAGGTCAACATGCTCTCTTACTTTTTTCTAATATGATGGGGGATAAATAATTCATTTTACGTTCACAATACTACAGAAATTAACATTATCAGTCCGATATTAAAATTTTGTTTTACAGATCAAACGGGAACGCGCGCATTGCCTTGATAAAGTCTATGCTTTTCCATCCCGGGATTAGTAAGCATATTTTGAAACTAATTAATAATTTAGCCCTACGATTGATGGGCCTTAGGTACCCAAGACGAACTGAGGTTTTTGATGGGACCCTGTCGATGGACTTCTGTGTTGGATGGGAGCTGGTTGGGTAAACTTTCTTCACTGGAGGTTTATCACTCAATCATGAGCTGAATGATGAACGTAGCAGAGACTATTGTTTTTGTTTTTATAAGCCACCCCCTTATTAGGGAATAGCTTCATATACATACATGTATATATGTATATATATGTATATATATATATATATATATATATATATATATATATATATATATATATATATATATATATATATATATATATATATATATATATATATATATATATAATAAAGGTTCCCAATAAAAATACCAAAGAGGGTAGATTTTATAGCATCATATTTCGGTTGAGGGAAACAGTATTTTCCGAAATATAACGCAATAAAATCTACCCTCTTTCATGTTTGTATGGGAAACCATTATTAGATGGAACTCTGTCATAACAGTAAATATTTTATATTTATTTTAGCGAGGTCACTCTATTATAAAGGGCACCTCACTCAACACTGGCAGATAACTCAAATAAAATACTCGGCAAAATCCTGACCAGTTTCCTCATCAGTTAAGCTACCTTGAAAGGGACATACGAGTAGTGGTAGAAAGCTTCACTGTATATGCCACGGTGACAATACACAAACACACAAACATCTTTCATACCCAGTTACATAAGTAATGAGAAATACGGTGACGTTTGTTGACTCACACACCTCCGTTGACGCGCTGATAAAATGCTGTGGAATGCAATAAATCCAAAGGCTTTTGAATCATCAAAATTAATTCAGGCCAGCTTGAGAGGAGTGTACAATTTTTCTCGCTGAATTCAAGGAAGGGGAAAATGCCGATGATCGTAGGAAGAAGAAGAACCGGGAGCGAGTCAGTAGAGCGTGTAGTGAATCTCCGTCCCAAGTTTTATGGAGGAAGATGAACAATGAATGTCTCCCTCAGTCCCCTCCCCCCTCCATCCCCCACCCCTCAAATGGTCACTTCACTGAGCAGTTGTCTGCTCGCAAAGAAAGGAGGTGGCGTTTGCTTTTGAAATCTGGACTTAGGAAGGTAATAGCCACCAATGCCTGCTGTTAATTTATTTGTAATGGTAATGTTCATTCCTATATGATGCCATTGTCATGCTCTACACGAATAATGAGTAACTGCTATACACTGCTATACATATTCAGCACAAATGGTTATACACGACTGAAATTTACGATTATGTATTTCACACCAAGATGAACCAGGGCAAACGTCTGAGGCAATTTAGTGGTATGAAGATGGCAGATTAGAGGGTGATCAAAAGATTATTTATTATCAGAATTCCTGAGGGAAGAAAGGAATGAATAACGACATGAAAAAAATGGGTTAACGCCTTGTCAGAAATATTTGAGCAAAGGAGTATTAATTTGTAGCAAAGGAGATTGTGGGTGAAAGAACCATAGAAATGGTGTAGGAACAAGAAATAATGTAGATCCGGAAGGAACTGATACCAGTCCCTATTAGGAGAGGATATTTATTCTTTTTATTCTTGGTGTAATACACACACATACACACACACACACACACACACACACATATATATATATATAAATATATATATATATATATATATATATATATATATATATATATATATATATATATATATATATATATATATATATATATATATATATATATATATATACATACATATATATATACATATATGTGTGTGTGTGCGCGCGCGTGTGTGTGTGTGTGTGTGTGTGTGTGTGTAAATCCACTGAGTAATTACAAGGCTGGAAGAGTTGTCCAGGTAAGTACTAATATGGAAGATGATATTATTCTCTAATGAATAGGATTATGGCGGCCTACTACAAGTCTTATGATTTCATCCTTCTATCATTTACCGTAGGTCACTGACCCCGGTTGTGGCACCATTTTCTTTAACGGACGTCATTAAAGAAATTATTGTTTCTGCACTTGCATTCCTTTAACTACATAAACAGAAACCAAAGTCGCAAGCTGAATTTTTTTTTAATATAGTACCATATTGCTAAATTATGATAGGCTTATTATTTATTAAAGTAGGAAAGCTGGTAATGTGCATTTTGATGGCAAGAAAATTAAGAAAGACCTAAATAAATACAAGTAAAGGTTACATAACAACATAAATGGACAGTTTGTGCAGTCAGATCGAACTGGTAACTGATGTTAAGTTAAACGTTGCACATTCTGGCTTATGAAGAAACCAAAATAAATCCGACTAAGCTGCACTTTCTTTTGAGTTCAGAATCCTTTTATAAAGCATCCAATGGCAAAATTGACTTTATAAAACCTTTCAAACATACATTAGCAAGTCATAACTCTTGGAATAATCTTTACGGGAGTGGGTAACCAAATGCTGCTATAATAAAGATTCAATGAATAAACAAGTACATTCCGTTTGATTGTAACATCAAACAGGTATATTCATTCCATTTGTGCAGACCTGTTCTGTATAGGAATGAATAACAGAATCCGACCTACATGTCTGAAAGAAAAAGTAACAGTATACCACACTGATATTTTTCAATTTCAGTGTTTGTTACGATAACTATAATAAGAGATTGTTTATATATATATATATATATATATATATATATATATATATATATATATATATATATATATATATATATATATATATATATATATATATATATATATATATATATATATAATATTTAATATAGAATATTTTATATATATATATATATATATATATATATATATATATATATATATATATATATATATATATATATATATATATATATATGAGATCTAAACTATTGCTTATATCAAGAAAAATGCTAGCCATGGTAAGAAATAACTAAGCTGAGCTATGATAAAATTTCGATATATTTGGTAAGCATCAGAACACTTGGCTTATGAACCAAGTGTCTCTTCACCTTCCTTTGTAGGGTATGCTCAAAATGTAAACTATTTTGGAAAAACATACCATAGCAACAGGCAAGGCAAGCATCAAAGATGATACATGATGATTAGCACGAATGAGGCAATTACCATGAGAGAATAGTATGCGCAAAGGCAAATTATCAGTCACCAGCAGCTGGTTAATTAACAGGCTTTTGAATTATTCTTTGAATTATTCTTTCTGGTCTGAGCAGGCTCCTGTTTGTTTGTATGTCAACACCACTGGCCTGCCAAAAATGGATCTTTCCTAGATAGTGACCCCAAAGGTTTTCGGGGGTCGTTATCTAGGACTAATATTTCTTGGGGGTCATTATCTTTATGATATTTATAGTCTTATGTTTAAGTTTTTATCGTAATCCCCAACGGGCTTGTACTAAACACGCCGCAAAGGTGGATACATACTGGGTCAAAACCCTGTGGGGGGTCACTATCCAGGAAAGATCCCAAAAATGTTATTCTCTTAAGGTCACACAACATTGGTTGTAGGATGTTGGGGGCTCACTTCCCCACCTTCCCCCCCATAATCTCCTCCACTACACTCCTCCGCCCCGCCCTCCAAAATCACTTTTCCTTCAACAACCCTCTCATAGAATAAAACTTAAGCTTAGATTTTTAGGATTATTCTTTGAGAAATGTATAACTCCATGTTAGTATTCTTGATGTCATTCAAGCATGCCCTTTCGTGTCCTTTTAACCTAATTTGCATTCCTTGTTAATGCTTACCAACATAGCTTGCAATACAGTGAATTCAAACGCTATTTTATCATCGTTTCCGAACTTAACATTGAGTTAATTTTTTATTGGATGCTTTACTGAAATGAAATAGAACATCAGTTTTAGCTGTTGTTGCAGAATTCTACTTCCATTTTCACTGACTAGTTATGGAGAGAAAGTCAGCGTTTGGCCTTCTTTGCAGGTTTTCGAACTTCTCAGTGTCTGCCAAGTCTTCTCATAGGCACTGGTCCATCTTAGGAAGTTTTCAGCTAAGAAGTTTGAGTTCTCTCCATTTTAGTAAAAATGGAATAGAATTATCTACAAAGCCAACAACCTTTGATGTACAAAATCGCTGGAACAGTTTTATTCTAACTGTTAAAATGTTTAATGTCCTCATCTGGAAAGTTATAGCTGCCGTTATTACATAATCATACCATTATTACATAATGGTATAAGTATGGCCAAAGAGAAAAAAATACGAATGTATGTTTTAATATTACAAATTTTAAGTACACCATGAAATTAATCGATTTAATACTGTAAATGTGCTAAAATATCTAACAAAAGAGAAAGTCTTTGTATTCTGTTATTTATTACACGAATAAACACGATGTCAAAATTACGGATCGGAAAAATGAGTTTATTTCCAAACATTCAGAGCTATTTCTTATTCTTCCCACCATGTTGACGAGTAATAAAAATGTCATAGACTAATATATCTAAAAATAAGTCCCTGACTTGTACGGACTTACTGAAAGATTCCCCGACGAGTAATCAATCCCGCCCCCCACAAATGAATTAATCATTGTGATAGAGCCATGTACTGACTATTGTATGAACATTTATTAAACGACATGTGTAAACAAGAGTCGGGTGTTGCCATGTGTCCGCGCGGCGCTGTCGCCTACCCCAAGCTAATTTGTGTATGGAAATGTTAGTCTATAGAGTCTCTAATACGTCGGGGCTCTTGAGTGAAGCAACCTGTGACCATTTTGCTGGTTAGCGCAGTGGTTGTAGTGGTGGCGGCGACCGATGGGAGTGGGGAAAGAGGAGGAGGAGGGGGTGGGGGAGGAGGAAGGGAGAATGGCTGGGAGAGGGGATGATGTATAGGGGCTAGCGGGGGAGGGGAGGAGGGGGGGAAAGGGGAGGAACCTCAGGGCCCCAGTAGTGACATCCGGGCATCGATCACCGAGTTCACAGGGCTCAGGAGTTTGGGAGAGACTGACGGAAGAGAATCAATAAGTTGTTATCTGGTCTTGTTGAGTTTGGATTCCAGACTCCTTGGCCTGGGGGACAATTGTCAGTGCCGCCGTTTGGCTGGAAATAAGGAGAAAAAAAAAAAAGTTGATGGCAAGAGAATAAACGATGATTTTTTAGAGGGATGTTTCGAAGCCTTGGCGAGCTTTATGGCCTTGTCAATTTCGTCTTATTTTTTCATTTAATGTTTCTGGGTTTTTATTTAGTTGCTTATCAGGCGGTGGTGTTTGCAGAAGGACAATAAGTCATGTACGGGTTTCTCTTAAAGATCCACTGACGGCTTGTTAGAGGCACAGTAAATATAAATCCTCCTTTATAAGAGAAAGAAATTCTCGAATACAGGAAGGAGATTTTTGTAAACGGAAGCCATTCAGTATCGAAGAGAGACTGAAAACGGAAGAAAAGGCCATGTGCTTGTGTCTGAAGAAACACAAACCTCTAAACAATATATATGCACAAACGGACACCATAAGACACTTAAAGCACTAAAAACAAAAGAACAGACGGGAGCTTTGATAAAAAAAAAAAACATACACAAGAGAGACAGAGAGTAAAAGAAAAAGTCTGCGTATCGATTGGTATTTAGAAGGAGACCGTCGTCGGTGGCGGGCGGCCACCCGTCCCCCACCCCCTCCTCCTCTGGAAGGGACACTGGAGGGGCCATTGTGATCCAGAAGGGGTCGATGATCGTCGTTAACTGATTACCCTTCGGTCATTAAGTGACTGGAGAAGGATTGCTAATGACGCTATTTACTTAATGGTATCGCTTTAAGAGGAAGAAAGGAAGGAAAGGGGCCGATTAAAAAAAAAGTGGATTTTTTTTCCTATTGAGAGGTTGAGAGGCCATATTGGTAAGTGACAAGGGCAATTGTTATTGGATTAACCTGATAAGACCAAGGTGTATACCCACGGGGTTATACGCTGTAGTACTAATTTAATATATTCAAATCACTGAAAACGAACTTTGTCAGTTGGAATGATATTCAAAACAGTACTGTTCTATCGGCAACAACGCATTATGATTATCATATTTTATTTTTCAACTAAACAAATATTATCTTCAATGCAAAGTAAACGGGAGTCCTCTAAATATTTATGAGATGTGTAATGTAAATTGTGACTTTGGGTGCTATTTGCTATTTGGTTATTCAAGTGAAAAAAAAAAAAACAATTTTAGGTCATACATTTTGCTTACAAAATTATTTCACCCAAATTCCAGCCAGTCATGGCTTTTATAACTCTTTCGGCATTGATGATGAGATCCTGTTTTTAGCATTAAAGTAATGACTCTGATAGTAATATATCATGTTATTATTATTATTATTATTATTATTATTATTATTATTATTATTATTATTATTATTATTATTATTATTCAGAAGGCGAACCCTATTCATATGGAACAAACCCACAGGGGCCACCGACTTGAAATTCAAGCTTCCAAAAATATGGCATTCATGTGATTTTATTCTGGAATTCCATACTTCCCAACCTATTATTATTATTATTATTATTATTATTATTATTATTATTATTATTATTATTATTATTATTATTATTATTATTCACCACACAGAAACTCTCATCAACACACGATAGAACAGCTCCTTTTCGAGCACAGCAATTACTTCTTCTTCGTTTTTACGAATGGGAAACCGAGACTGCGGGGCTGTCGAAGGCTGGAATTAGCCTCGACTGCCCCTTACGACCTCTTGAGCCCTGGAAGACGGAGAAAGAAGCCGTAAATTCGTCCGGAATTGGCTCTTCGTTTTCAGATGACTCTGGATTCCTTCTGATACCTGCTGGTGATTATGACTTTTTTTTTTTTATTTCCGATTTGTCAGTTGGTGGTTGGGTTTGGACTTCTCGTGTGAATTCTCTCTGTTTTCTCTCTCTTTATCTCTCTCTCTCTCTCTCTCTCTCTCTCTCTCTCACGAATACACACACACATATATATATATATATATATATATATATATATATATATATATATATATATATATATATATATATATATATATATACATATATTTATAAATGTATATAAATGTATATATATATATATATATATATATATATATATATATATATATATATATATATATACATACAGTATATACAGTCACTGTGTTTAAACGAGATATAAAAGTGAAACAGCGGAGTTCAAGATCTTTCGCCATTACTCGAGACATTCTCATGCAGAGTGAATGCGGATGATCTTGCAACACACCAATTCACTTTCCTCGTGTCCCCTTATGAATATATATATATATATATATATATATATATATATATATATATATATATATATATATATATATATGTATATATATATATATATGTGTGTGTGTGTGTGTGTTTGTCTAATGTTTGTATGTCTGTCTGTTTGTGTACGAGTGATTGGTTGGCGTTTAAAAATCTAACGACTAAAGGTTAGTCGAGCAAGAAGCGAAATTTTCATTTTGTACTCTCGAGTAGTTTTGGTGTTTTAAAAGAGAGAGAGAGAGAGAGAGAGAGAGAGAGAGAGAGAGAGAGAGAGAGATAAATTCTGACCTGAAGTCACGATGAATTTGTCAGCTTAAGCAAAATGTCAAATTGTTACACTCAAGATATTGGGGTTAGTTACTGACAATCCATTAGCGTTAAAGAGCTGCAAGACAGCTTTTTATTCTCTCTCTCTCTTCTCTCTCTCTCTCTCTCTCTCTCTCTCTCTCAAACACGAAACCTGTCATTCGTTGAGAGATGGAGGTCTATGCCGGAAGTATGGTGAATTTTGCATGGTACTTTACAAAATGTATGGAATTACTTCTCATGCTTGTTTTGCTCAGTTTTTTTTTTAGTTTTTATCATAAATCATTTTTTTTTAAACAAAAAACCTTTTCCAACACAGACGTTGTCGATCAGATGTCTTAAGATTCTTAATCATTATTTTTCCATTTCAGGGGAACATTTATTAAAGGGTTGTGGACCCATTGGGGCGGGAAACAACTCAAGCATGTCTGAAGATTCCCCTTAGGGGGTTAGTGCTGTCAGTGCACCTGAAGTCGAGCACTGCAGGCATTACTTGAGGTTCTTTGCAGTGTGCCTTCGGCCCTAGCTGCGACCCCTTTCGATCCTTTTACTGTACCTCCTTTCATATTCTCTTTCTTCCATCTTGCTTTCCACCCTCTCCTAACAATTGATTCCTAGTGCAGCTGCGAGGTCTTCCTCCTGTTACACCTTTCAAACCTTTTACTGTCAATTTCCGTTTCAGAGCTAAATGACCTCATAGGTCCCAGTGCTTGGCCTTTGGCCTAAATTCTATATTCAGTTCAATTCAATTCACTGCTCTTCATGATGTGAAAAACACCAAATTTCAAGGTGAAGGGGTTGCAGCCCCATTCCTCGTGTTATTACGAACGGAAATAAAAAGAAGACAGCATTTAATTCTTGGGATTTTTAAAACCACTATCATTTTCAGCGAGCTGATTTGTATAGTCATTATCATTCATATATTTCAAGGGAAACATGTAATAGCGAACAAAATCTATCAAACTAGATAATCGCAAATAGGCTTTATCTGACTAACGCTAATATTTATGCGCATTCAGAGTGCATGCATGGAATGATATAATTACTAAATATTCATACACGCGCAGACATTATCCATACATATATAATATATGCAAATATATATATATATACATATGTATATATATATATATATATATATATATATATATATATATATATATATATATATATATATATATATATATATATATATACATGGGTCTCTCGGTCTCTACTGAAGGAGTGACACTTCATAGGAGTGACATATCAAAGGAGTGACATTTTATTAGAGTGGCACAAAGATGAAGTGACAAAACTAACCAAAAATTATAAAAATTATTGAATTATTAAGATTTTATTTTAAAAAAATAGAACCACTGAATTGTTAACATATTTTAAATACTGGTTGGATGGTTGTCACTACTTGGAAACTTATGCCTGAGGTTTCACTCCTTTGTTATTTCACTGCTATGACATGGCGCCCTTTGAACTGCTCATATATATATATATATATATATATATATATATATATATATATATATATATATATATATATATATATATATATATATATATATATATATAATATATATATATATATGTATATATATACATACATATATATGTATACATATATATATATATACATATTATATGTAATATGTATGTATGTATATATATATATATATATATATATATATATATATATATATATATATATATATATATATATAACTATAAACTGTGTACTTCAAGGTGAGTCCACAACTTTGTGTTGCCAAATCTTTTTTTTTCGGCAACTTAATACTTATTACCGAAATCCTAAATAAAGAACAATATTACTGGAATACACTAAAAACTGTAAGTGCTTTGCCTAACTTTCCCCTTCCATGCCTCTCGGCGTATGGTATTGATCTTACGGAATTAATGGTTATTTGAGCAACCCTTTGCCGTCTGAAAGTATGGAAGAATCTTCCTACTCTGTTCAGCTATTAGGTCAATTAAATAGAGCGCTTACGTCACAGAGGCTTGACATATCATTAGGATAACAAGGCTTCATGCGAGGTCGTCTTAATATGGGCGCCGTCTCTCTTCGCGTTTTTTATTCATCACTTTTTTTCTATATTGAAGGGTTGATGCTACTGATGATTTTTGTGAAGGAATTATTTTCTCGGTAAATTTTTTGGGAGTTATGTAACTACATTTTTAAGTACAAACCTCAGCCAACAGAGAATGTATAATTTTGGAAATGAGTCCGAGAAATTCAGTCAGAATCTTCATAATTTTTGCTTTATATAATTAGGCTAAGAATTTTTGATGAATTGGGAATTTATTCCTAAAATTTGATTTCGGTATTATAAACCAAGCCCCCGGCATAGCCCAATTAGAGTTCATTATTTTAATTCTGTGTGTGGTTCAGCTTCCTATATAAATATTGCATGGAAATTGTTTAACTCTTCTGTTCCTCTAATGATGACATCATTTTCGGTTCTACTTTGGCTTGTTATCTACACGTCACCTCCAAGGTGCTAGTACTATACATGGCGGAAGCTCAATGGGAAGCCGTGTTTAGTACTAGCCCCTCGGGGATCAAAGATATCGTTTAGTAATATAATTTGTCAACCACACAATGTAGAAATGGGTGTATAATACTTTGATCCCCGAGCGGCTAGTAGGATACTGAACACGGCGTCCCACTGAGCTTCCGCCATGTTTAGTACTAGCACCTCGGAGGTGACGTGTAGATAACAAGCCAAAGTAGCACCTCATTTTCTTTAGAACAGATATCCTAAAATATAGTGATCATTAGCGTCACCATATTAAAACCATTACTCGTCATTACTTCATTGCAGCTTAGGCCTATTGCTAACTTTTCAGTCTATCATGTTTCCTCAGACTTCATTCGTCTCTGAATGAGTTAGGCCTGGTCATTTTTAAACTTTTTTTTTGAGGGCCTACCCTTCGATATCTATCGTGCTAACACAAAAGATCTCTTTCGTCTTCTCAAATTACGGTTTGGAGCTTTGCAATAGCGGTGGCCACACGCAGAGGGGAAAGAAATAAGGAGATTTTAAAAGAGAAAATGAAAAAAAGAGATAAAAATTCAAACCAAAAGGAGAGACGGCGGTTGGAGATGCAGGTTTCAGCGTATGGATAACAGATGCTTCACATTATCTTAGGCTTCATAGGTTTAATCTGTTGAAGTCCGGATACGAGTCGAGTTTCCACTCTCTCTCTCTCTCTCTCTCTCTCTCTCTCTCTCTCTCCGCATATTTTATTCTTGTTTATGCAGCTTTTTCTCAGGCCTACATTTTCTAATATCGTTCGAGCTCCTGATAGCATGAGTTTTTCACCTCTTTCTCTCATGTACGTTTAACTTATTGTAGCCTCTCTCTCTCTCTCTCTCTCTCTCTCTCTCTCTCTCTCTTCCCAGACACCGCCTCATACACAAGCGCACACGCACGATCACTAATTAACTTACCCTGTTTTTCGCTTCTAACAATGTCTTTGACATTTACTGTTTTCCACAAAAAGAAAAAAAATCTTATAAAATCGCAGAAGGCACCGCGCCCGCGCTATCAAAGCGGTTACACTGGATTTATCTGTTCATGAAATTGTCTCATTTACCCTCAAGGTATAATGAGAGGGTGGCGGGCGCGCTCAAACTCGTGCGGGTCTGTTGGTCTGTCCTTGGAAGGGCTGGGTGGGTGTGGGAGAGGGTTCGTTTATGGTACGCATTACAAGCGGGTTCGATTTGGTATACGTAATGGCGTTCCTCTTAAAGGTCGGCATCTTGGAGGTTTCGGGGTCAGGAGGAGAGCTGGGAGGGGGGGCGAGGGGGAGATGTTGTTTGCTGGGGGTAAGGGTGGGGAGGGGGTAGTGGAGTGGGAAGGGGGTGTTCAGGACGTTCTACTTGGTAGGCTCCATAAAAAAGAAATAAAATGCTTTCATAATAGCTCTGCCAAGTTTGCATCGGACCTCAAGACTCAAGTTCGTTTATCCTAGAGGCGCTTGTGGGATCCTTAGGCTAATGCAGTAAATGCAAGAATGGTTGAAGTGTTGTTGATAAGCCTTTTGTGCAAGTATATAGAGCTGCTGTGAGGCTGTGTGTTAGTGTGTGTATGTGCGTGAGTGTGTTGAATACAAAAGGACGTAGGTGTAGTTATCCGAAGAGCTCCCATGGTAAAAGTACGAGTATCTTAATGTCTTTAGTAACTCTGAAGATCCCCAGGCACTAGAAACTGGCTTTTCCTGACATATCTCTTTATTAGTGGAAATAAAGAATCTTGACAGATATTTTGATTAGCTACCAGCTGTTATGTGTGACTGAACAATGCAAGGTCGTAATTTATTATCTTGCCTGAAATGCTGAAAGCATTTTGAATTTGTTCAAGCACTGTGATGACTTATAGAATTATAAAGACAAAAGTATTTTCATAAACATACACACACACACACACACACACACACACATATATATATATATATATATATATATATATATATATATATATATATATATATATATATATATATATTGAGTGCTCCTTGGCTTGTTATCTACGCGTCACCTACTCCGAGGTGCTAGTACTAAACACCGTACGGTAAATGTAAAGCAGACAGCCACACGAAAATTTCGTTTATTAATAAAATAATTTGTTGACCACTCAATAAAGAAATAGGTGTATACAATACTTTGATCCCCGAGGGGCTAGTACTATACACGGCATCCCAAGGAGCTTCCGCCATGTTTAGTACTAGTACCTCGGAGTAGGTGACGCTTAGATAACAAGCCAAAGTAGCACCATATATTGTATGGTTTCATGAAAATTTACTAGCTGAGTTAACAACTTTTCACTGAAAAACAAAATTTATATTACAAAAAACGACTAAACTCAAATACTCTTCACGAACCCAAATTCCCCTGACCTTGAACTCAACTTGAACCAACAAGGTTGGAGTCATATCAGTTTTCAGTGATCGCCTTTTATGACTAATATCAAGGAAATTAACATGATTCAGAAGGTGACAAATATTTTACATCAATAGTGGCATGTTAGCTTTGAATTTTAATGCCTATCAAAATGTTTTTGCATCAAGAAAGGATTCTCTAAACGAAGCTAGGCCTATTACGAGAACTTACTGATCAAATGTTATGATGCAGCAGCGTAAATTTCATATTTGAAGGAAGCTGTGACAACAAACAATATATTTCTGATTATTATCATAATATCGATAAGGTAATGGGTTATGCAATGGATCAAAACTGAACAATGGAAATGGTACAGGGTATAAAACTTTGCAAATAAAGAAGTAAATTATTTCGTTACTTACATTTTGGATTAGACCAATATCCACCTCCTGACCCCACACCCCCACAAAAAATAATTTCGAAAAAATAAATTGGAAGTCAGAACGAAACTTTAATTCGTACGTCTTGTATTCAACAGCAGAAGCAATAAGAAGAATTAGTGTGCATGTAAAGTAAGCTCCTTTAATTAGAGGCTAAAAAATTAAGACTTAAAAAATTAAGACTTGGGCACATTCGCGTTCCTTCTCATTATGTGGGCAAAAACCAAAAAGTAACTGGGGCGAGATCCGGATTCGGGTGTAGCATCTCAATTAACAAAAAAAAAAGAAAAAAAGATAAAAAAGAAAATAAAATCGAACGATAAAATTATAAAAAAAAGAACATGAAAGACGGGGACTTCCTAGACCAAGGGAACTGGTTCATCACCAGCGCCAGCGTGATTCCCGCTTTTTTTTTTTTTTTTAATTTGTTCTGCGCGATATTTGCATATGCAAATCTTGGCGTGTGCAGATGCGGCGGGATGCTGCTGCTTCTACCTGTCTCATCTTGCGGAAATGCGAAACGGAATTGCACGCAAATGTCCCATGTCCGCGGTAACAAAAGAATGTCTGTGTCCGGCTGTCTTTCTCAAGAGCCTACGGGTCAGCAACACTCCTTGCCGAGACGACCATAAGGACTGTTGCTAAGATTCTCTCTCTCTCTCTTACTCTTTTTGCGCGTAAACTGTGTGATCACAGAGTGACGCAGCGTATGCTACGATTTGGACGAGAAGGAATGATATGCCTCAGCTGGCCTAGACAATGAATTATACATCATACATAGCTGTAAGTCAGCAGTTGTAGTTGAAAGCCAGAAAAAACAAAACAAAAACAAAAAAAAGAAAAAAGTGCGACGCTCATTCGTTCGTCAAAATATATACAGTAGCATCGAAACAAAGGCTCCTCGAAGAGTTAATCCTCATACCACCGGTGTGAAACCATTCTTAAGAATCGAGAGATCTTGTCTGGATATCTATAGCTCAGGTCTGTTGCTATCTATAAGGTCTGTTGCTAAGAGAGAGAGAGAGAGAGAGAGAGAGAGAGGAGAGGCAGGCGGGGGGAGCGCGCGAGAATTAATGTAGTAGCATATTTTATTTCATTGTTCTTCAAGCTGAGTGGAATCAAATGTCGGCCACTAGAATAACAAGTAAAAAATGCGCCGGTTTCTTTGCGCAATCGAGTTTTCTGTACAGCGTATAATGCTGTATGAAGCTCTCAGCCGCTGCCCATGAAACTTTAAGCCACGGCCTGGTGGTGGCCTGTGCTGTTGTCACCTATAGTGGTGC
Organism: Macrobrachium rosenbergii; assembly: GCF_040412425.1. Classification (NCBI taxonomy): domain Eukaryota; kingdom Metazoa; phylum Arthropoda; class Malacostraca; order Decapoda; family Palaemonidae; genus Macrobrachium; species Macrobrachium rosenbergii. Next base: position 22,652,271 of record NC_089768.1, on the reverse strand, counting down.
CAGACGCACGATCATGGCTAACTTTAACCTTAAATAAAATAAAAACCACTGAGGCTAGACGGCTGCAATTTGGTATGTTTGATGACTGGAAGGTGAATGATCAACATGCCAATTTGCAGCCCTCTAGCCTCAGTAGTTTTTAAGATCTGAGGGAGGGCGGACAGAAAACGTGCGGACAGAGAAAGTGCGGACGGACAGACAAAGCCATCTCAGTAGTTTTCCTTTACAGAAAACTACAAAAGGAACAAGATCGTGTTGGGTTACGTAACAATTATGTCTCGCTTCTCAGGTACTTCACTGGAAAGTTTCATTTAACAGCGTAAAAACCATGGGATATGAACTCGAACTTCATTCGTTTTGATCATTTCTTCTAGTTTCATAAAATGTTTTGAGAATTTCTCTGGTTTCTTCAAATCTTCAGTCTAAGAACTTTTTTAAAATTCCCATTCCTTTGTCATAGACCATGATATTGACTTCACTAATATAATCCTTTTTCACATCTTTTCCTTTTTAGTGATTTTTTTTTTATGAAAATAGTTCAAGATAAATTCGTAATATATTTGTAATAACTGACTTGAGAAAATCTCGATTGAAACTATATAAAACTCAAGTTCGAAGTAGCAGAAACATTTCAGATTTAGATACAAACTTTATCTTTTCAGGTTGAACATAATATTATATATATATATATATATATATATATATATATATATATATATATATATATATATATATATATATATATATATATATATATATATATGTTACAGTCAACACGCGTAGGCAGAGCCTGAAATTTCAGTCATCACGCGTAATGCTTAGGACATTTGATTAGTATAAACAAACATTTTTATAGTACTAAACCCGGCGAAACAGTTTCAGGTTCACTGTTTCGCCGTGTTTAGTAGCTCCTGGGGACAAATGTCCCCTAACATTACGCGTGATGACTGAAATTTCAGTCATTATATATGACTGATTACGCATGTTTACTATATATATATATATATATATATATATATATATATATATATATATATATATATATATATATATATATATAATGTGTGTGGTGTCATTCCATAATCATAGTAATGTCCGTTAGCGAAGTTATGAAAAAAATTAAGTGAATGAAGATTCAAAGTAATAAAAGTAAAGAAACTTCTACAAAGTCTTCATCTTTTTGTTCGCTTTACTAAAGTTCTAACAGGCCGCCCACTCACTCCGCCTCGCAACACGCATCTTCGATTTTATTCCTGCCAAGAGGTACCGGGAACCAGTACTGTTACCCACAACCCTAGTCCTATGATGCCTCTGCACTATTGTAGTACTGTTATAGTGTCGCTGCTACTCTTGCTGATTCTGTAATCAATCTTCTTAACATTTCCACAGGAAAGGCTTCGTTGTCATATGAGTGACAGTCTGCCAACAAGTATCAGTTTACAAGAAACTCTTTATTAGATTCAAATTGTCCCTTTCTTTCCTTAAATTCACATGCTGGTGTTAATGGTTGGCTGGTATTCTGTCTTAATCAGTATGAGTGGCGTCAGTCTCTCTCTCTCTCTCTTTCCAAGCTATGTTGTTATACTTAAATACTGAAAGTATTCTATGTTATGTTTCTTTTTTGATGACTAAAAATGTTGACATGACCCTAGTAACAATATCACGTCAATAATTAACATTAATCTTATTTCGTAATAATTACACAAATTGTCACGAGTGTATGATTCTATAATTCCTTTTTCCGTCGGTGGCTTGCTAACAACCCCTCGAGTCCCATCAAATCATTTCCTTTAGTTCAGCAAGGTAGCAAAAAGAAACTAATAACGACGATATAGAACTCAAGAGCCCTGGAATTCGGTTCAATAAGCCGCCATTAAAAATGAAAGGATGAAATTCTAGAGAGCAATCAAAAGTTGACACCAAAGGACGGACAAAGCCGTACCACACAATTATTAAGAGTTTCCAGCGTCGTTCCAGAATCCCCCACAGAGTGAGTCCAGGGAGCCTGGACCGGAGGCCCCCGCCGCCGCCGGCTTTGCCCCGGCTCGGGCCCGGCTGTATCGAATTATCTTATTCGAAGGAAGAGAAACTTTTCCAACTCTTTTTCACTTTTTATCCGTCGACTAAAAACTTCTGGAATCTAAAAGCGTCTTTGTTTTTTTTTTTTTCTTTTTTCTCCACCTACTATTGTTTTCTTCTTTCTTCAGTTTCTTCGACCGAAAATAAAAGTAGAGATAGTTTAACTATAATTTTTTTTTTTTTACTGTCTTCCTTTTTTGGGAAGCTTTGAAATTGTGCTGTTTGGTTGTCCACGTACGTACTTGATACGTGTGCTCATAAGCACTTACTTTTAAGTCTGAGCCCTTTTAAATTGTTCCTCTATTTAAGAGATACATATTTTAAAGCAACATTATTTAGTTGATTTCGTAACGTATTGACTTTACAAGTGATCAAGGAGAAAGAGAGAAATGCAATGTGGATAAAAGAAACATTTGATATCTGTTTGATAAATTTTCAATGGTTTTTTCATATATATATATATATATATATATATATATATATATATATATATATATATATATATATATATATATATATATATATATTTACAGTTACATAATACACTGCCTTTACATTCTAGTCTCTTGTAGACTTACATTGGCTACACACACTTACATGCGTACAAATGTGGGTGTATAAAAGACGACTTGCACGCACAGTGTTAAACCGGTAACCGGCGTCTCGGCTGGGCTTAGAAGAAAGAAGTTACAATTCCCACTCAAGTGATACAGGGTTGTTGGGACCGCGTTGCCGCGGCTATTAAAAGGACCCCGTTTATCCCTTCGGTGTTCTTCGCGGGAGGCAAGAAAGGGGAAGAAAATAGAGACATGAAGAAAATGCTAATCAAATGCCCTCCAACCTCAGCAGTTGTCTTGGACTAACGCGGTCGTCGTTGCAAATTGACCGTACCTCCTCCTGGCTAAGCATCCTATAGACTTACAGAGCTGCTCTTGCGCCAAACAAAAGCGCGGGATTATCATAAGTCTTGTTCATCTTCCTCGGCCACCGCCCCTCCCCCATTCTACTTGCTCATCTCCGTTCTTCCTCCAATTCATCCCCCCCTCCCATCGCCCCATCCCACCCCCACTTACCACGCTCCCGACTCGTCTCGTCCTGTCTTCTTCCCTCTTCTTCCTCCATCCCTCCACCCCAATACCGTTCCCCGTATAAGACTTGGGGTCAGTCACTGCACTCCCTGGAACACCCCGGGGCGACAGAATTGCGGGACTTTTCACCCCAAATTCATTGGACCCTGGCGCTTGCGACAGAAGGTATAATTACCGCTTCTTCCTCCTCCACTTTAATACGGGTCTGATTAGGAAGTAAGCGATATCTCTATAATATCCGAATGAAAGCAGGGGTGTTCCGAAGAGACGTGAAGAGGGCGTTCCAGTAGAGTTGACTGGAGGCATTTCTAAACGCAAAGAACGGTTCGGCTCATCATCATCTTGGGACAGAATGCTTTTACAGGACGTTATTTTCCGTTATGAAATTTTTGCTTCGTTATTTTCGTTATTTCTTACGAGAGAAAATAAATGTCATCGATTAACCTTCTCCGTGAGTGAGATAACTCGACAAACCGTTTTTTCGCTTATAATTCACAATGTAAAACTGGGGGAAAAATGAAAAAAAAGTTAAAGAATACAGAACTCTCTCTCAGAATTAATCCTTTGCAGTTACGGTAACTCAAAAACGACATTCCCCGTAACATAAAATAATACAAGCATACTCGCTGGAAGCGTTTCATGCCTCGTAAATCCTTACTTTTACATACAAACGCTACATTACGGGTAACTGTTCCCTTGACACGACTTTCCAAGGTTTGCTTCCATTGTGGCAAATGGAGGTAGGTGTGTGTGTGTGTGTAGACGCATAAGTAATATATATTTTGGAGAATTAGCAGAGTAATTGTATCTCGGCCTAATCCATCAATGTTTGCGCGTTTGTACGTGGCGATTTGTGAGTCTACAATGAAACAAATAAAACAAAGTAGCGTTTCTTTCGAGCGTCTTTCGAGCGTTAAATGTACCTCTGTATTGATGGACTGATTCAGTTTGTATACAGAAGACAGAACTGGCCCTGAAATTTCAAAAAGGTATTGCAGAGGTAATTACCCAGTATTGTTTAAAAACTTTAATTGATTTCTGTCCATTATATATGTATATATATATATATAATGAAGATTTGTACACTTAAATTTCTTAAGTTGAAAACAACATTGTTAACTTGACAATACTCGAGAAATTTAGAGTTCAAATTGGCTTTTTGTAATTTTAGAGTTTTATTTTCGAAAAAGTCTACAAGCACCTGATAACGAGGCTTATATCTTTTATAATTAAGTCACGGAAACTGTTGATAAACCTTGACCTTATATATATATATATATATATATATATATATATATATATATATATATATATATATATATATATATATATATATACACGTTTGTGTGTATGTGCGTGTATAGTATTCTTCTAAGTAAAACGCGTTATTGATTGTTAAGTTACTGGATACATTAAAGTTACGAGGAAAGGCAAAAAAATAAATTCATAGATAAAGAAATTAATAAATAAGTTGGTTTTTGAAGTTCTTGTATCCAAACTTCAAATCACGAATGATCCACGCAAGGTACCCATGTACAAAGAAGTAGAACGAAGTTCATTATTTAACAACAAATCACATCTGCGGTTGCTGTTCTTCAAGTTGCCACTTCTGAAGTGAGTGACGTGCTTATTGTAACCTCGGCTGACATGACTCATGTGAAGTGACGGCCCTCGTCAAGGTAACGAGAAGATTCGTCCGGGCGTTCTCAAGTAGCCGATGGGGATAAAAGTGAATTGTTTTCCCCTGGACGAAAGTGTGAGTGGTGGGGTGGGTGGGTGGGGATAGAGGGGAGGGATGTGGGTGGGGGTGAGAGAGGTCGGGGGAGAGGGGGAACAGGCTTTGTCACATGGTGCTAGGAACTCGGACTTGAATAATTATACGAATAATTATACGAATATTTATACTTCTTACTGTGATAATAATTTCGTCTATTTCTCCTCTTTCGGTAAATAAGATTTGAGTTAGATTAACTAACTGAGAATTTACTTTTACATTTTTCCTATTTTGTTAATGAAAGTATGTTTGATTAAGTAGCTACTGATACTACTTTTACCAATAATAATAATAATAATAATAATAATAATAATAATAATAATAATAATAATAAAGATTATTATTAATATTTCTGTTACAAATGGCATAAAAAATATTTATCATGATTAATAACATTATTCATTATAACATGAAATGTTCCTTCAGCCTTGTGCGCATTTAACTGGAGTAACAATATTTGATATGTCATGGCACGTCATCGTCTATTTATTTTAGCTGACTTTCTTAAAAGAAAAAAAAACCCAAGTTAGTCAATTTCATGTTTGCCCTCCCTACGAAAACTTCTTTATTGGGAGCTATTTATCCAAACGTCAAAATAAGGCTTAGAAATGACAAAAAAAAAATGATATCTATTTGAATTTGATTCCAGAAGCTCCTAACCGTAAATGTCTTTCCTAATAAATTATTATTGATATTTCGTAAGAACCAGATTATATATAACATGAAATCACTTCCAAATAACGTGGTCATGTAGTGATGTAAATTTACTTTCAAATGTGATGGTCTTATATGTAATGTATATTTAGTTCCAAATAGGATGGTCGTGTATGTAATATAAATTAAAAAAAAAAAAAAAAAAAAAACAAGCAAGAGGTCTCATTTCTAATGGTCTTTCCGCGAACCTTCGGTAAAACATTGTCACAAAATCTTCGTTATTTTCTTCTTATATTATGGAGTCGTTTCTTTCTCTTTCAAAAGTGAATTCCTTAGGAATTTTACAAATCTGTAGTTAAAGTCACTGATTTGCTTCTATAATTTTTTTTAACTTTTATTTGAAATTAACAAAATTACAATATTTACATTATTTCAACAATTTAAAATGTTGAAGACAAGAATTTTTTTTTTTTTTACAATTTTCTTCAATTTTTCCCCATACATAATTAACATAAACCATCTCACATAATTTAACCTACTCCTAAGAAAACAAAAAGTTCCATCTTCAGAAAGCTTCTGCATGAATTATTCAATTACTATATTGCAATTACAACAAAAACATTCAAATTGCAACGTAGGCGCTGTCTGTCAGATGTCGTTTAGAATACAGTTCACAGAGAAGTACAAAGGCACTGATGTGCCTTGGTAATGGAGGTCTGAATCATCCACGAAACCAGTTTGCGCAGGCGCTTAGCGTAACCGAGTGCTCAGATTAATTTCATTAGACCTGTCGACGTTTCCTCAAGCACAGGATATGAATGAAAACATTATCAGCCCTTTCTCTCTCTCTCTCTCTCTCTCTCTCTCTCTCTCTCTCTCTCTTAAGTATTTACCACTGAAGATGCTGTGCAATTGGAACCTCCAAAGTTCAAGAGAAGATATCATTCTAAAACAATTCACTTTGTACTTTCATAGTTTAATTACAATATTTTACCTATTTATTTATTAATTTGTCTTTTTCTTATCTAATAAAAGATCTCCTCTTTCTGTATTGCCTATGATCTTCTGTAATTTCTGTAATTATTTTCATCAAATAAATATCATATTCATTATAAGCTTGAATTTCAAGTCAATGGCCCCTGTAGCCTGGTACGACATGAATGAGGTTTCATCTTCTGAATAATAATAATAATAATAATAATAATAATAATAATAATGGGTTATTTTTGTTGCTACCCAGCTCACAGTCTTTGCCGCACGTGATAGACAGTCTATCACTCATAAAATGACGTCGTGGTTGTAACTGGTGTCATTCGTGGGGCACTGGCATGCAAGAAGATACCAGACGCTCCAAGGAACGAGCTTCCTTATTTAGTGGGTTATCAAAACAGCCTTATCAGATATATATATATATATATTTTTTTGTCGTTTTTGGGTATCTGCAGTTCATGGGTGTCTGACACTGAGTATAATTATGGTTCATACTGTATGTTACAGAATTCTGAAAAAAATGTTTATCTGTTAATTGATTTATTTATTATTAGTTTGTTTGGTTAACAGTCTTGGGGAAAGTTTAAAGTTGTGATGTACAACAGAAACATAATTTGGGTGTATTACGTAAAATTATGTTTAAATAATCATACACTACCTTCACGGATGGCCAACATTTTACTGGAATTGGGATATAAAATTTAGGCCAAAGGCCAGGCGCTGGGACCTATGAGGTCATCCAGCGCTGAAAGGGAAATTAACGGTAAGAAGGCTTGACGGGTGTAACAGGAGGAAAATCTCTTAGTTGCACTGAGAATCAATTGTTAGGAGAGGGTGGGGGGAAAAGGAAGAAAGAGAGGTACAGTAAAAGGAATGAAACAGGTTGCAGCTAGGTGCCGAAGGGACGCTGCAAAGAACCTTAGTAATGCCTACAGTGTACCACGTGAGGTGCACTGACGGCGCTACCCTACTACGGGGCCAATATTTTATCCACAATGAGAACGGCTCAACACCGAGATTCGGGAAATATATGAACGTTGATTCTCCTGTTGCCTGTGGAGTAATTTGATGGCGTTCATAAGATGCAGTTCTACGTGGCGGAAATATGCCTCAAGTTCTATTGTAGGAACTTAGCCTGCATGGAGAAGTCTGATTTTTTTAAACTAAATTTTACTATCTAGGTTTTACGAGCTTTCAATATTATAGTTTTCGTGTTTATGAACATGGCAATCTGAATAGCTTGTACTCAAGTAAAAAAAAAATCAGACTTCTCCATGCAGGCTAAGTTCCTACAGTTAAACTCTTATTCGTCAAAGTTTTCTTGGAATATTCATTCAATCATACTATATGGATACTTAGGCGCCTTACATCAAGTACAAAGAACACTTACGTCAAATTTATCAACAATGGATTATTCCAGAACAAAGCGCAATACTCAGAACAACGTCTCTGTTGGTAGGAAGAGTCCAGAGGTTCATATAAGTCCTCTTATCTCCTCAACAACTTGCCAGAAGCCAGGCTTAATCTAAACCAGTATATCAATTGAGAACATGAATCAAATCCAGTCATTGTAGAAGAATATATTAGCGTTAATCACAATTCACTATCGAAAAAAGTTTTCAACGACTGAAAGTCAGAACTGAATGTTCACGCATCAGTAAAGTATCGTTGTTCACCATTACTCAGTTTACTGCAAAAGTTTGCATTATACAGCTCTTTTCTCTCAGTTTTCAAGGGCTTCTCTAGGAGCAAGAGCCTTCGCCAACATGGAGGACTTGATTTAAAAAAAAAAGAAATAAATAGAATAAAAAAAAAATCTCCTTTGGCCAGGAACGACGTGTCAAGTCAGCCGTTACAAGCGGGAGCAAGCAGTGTGCAGGAACGGAAAATGCTAGATATGGTTTCGATAAAGATAACTGTGCTTGGACAACTGAGTAAAAGCTAGAGGAGGTGGAGATGGGGGAAAGGTGGGGGAGGTGGAGATGGGAGAAAGGTGGAAGAGGTGGAGATGGGGGAAAGGTGGAGAAGGTGGAGATGGGAGAAAGGTGGAAGAGGTGGAGATGGGGGAAAGGTGGGGGAGGTGGAGATGGGAGAAAAGTAGAGGAGGTGGAGATGGGGGAAAGGTGGAGGAGGTGGAGATGGGAGAAAGGTGGAGATGGGGGAAAGGTTGGGGAGGTGGAGATGGGAGAAAGGTGAAAGAGGTGGAGATGGGGGAAGGGTTGGGGAGGTGGAGATGGGAGAAAGGTGAAAGAGGTGGAGGAGGTGGAGATGGGAGAGAAGTGGAAGAGGTGGAGATGGGGACAGGTTGGGAGGTGGAGATGGGAGAAAGGTGGGAGACGTGGAGAAGGGGGGGGGGAGGTGGAGGCGGCGGAGATGGGGGAAATGCGAGAGAGGTGGAGAAAGGGGTGTGGGGGGGAGGGGAATAACACAACCAGAAGAAGAGCGGGGCAGAACAGCAGCTGCTGGAGAAGGGAAGGAAACAACAGGAGAGAAGCAGATGATGAGGAAGGAGTAGGAGGAAGGAGGAGTGAGAGGAGTGAAGGAGGAAGAGAAGGTGGAGGTGTTGTGAGAGGAGATAGAATGTGGGAAGATAATTATTATCATTGGTTATAATCATTATTCAAAAAGATAAACTCCTGCAGAACAAGGTCATTGACTTCCAGAAGCAGCTACATTAGAATAGAAAATGTAAAAAAAGAGAAAACGGAGATAAGTAAATAACACATAAACAACTAGAAGAGAATACGCTAACGAAAAAATAAATGAATACATGCATACATAAACAACAATATAAGTCAGAGATAAAAGTAACAGAAGAAGCGCGGAGGGAAAAAAATCCTTTCATCTTTTCGTATATAAAAAAAAATTATCGCTCAACGCATGTGCTACTCAGCCACTGATCAATCTATGTACTGATGTCCCCAGAGAGAGAGAGAGAGAGAGAGAGAGAGAGAGAGAGAGAGAGAGAGAGAGAGAGAGAGATTCCGAAAGCGTGTCACTAGGGTTGGACTGTGCAGCTATATAGTGTTTTGAACTGCCGGACTGCAAAGTACAACAGTTCGTGAAGCAGAGCAGGTGATTCCGCACAGTCTCAGATTCACTCATATTGTGAAAATTTTTTATTTTATTTTATTTTTTTTTTATAAATTCTCGACGTATTTAGACTTGTATATTTTGTTTCATGTG
>NC_089768.1:22625000-22637500 GCF_040412425.1 Macrobrachium rosenbergii | reverse complement strand
GTCTTCGAAGCTAGTTTCAAATCCTGTCTCCTTAGGCCTTCAGTCCTTAGAGATAATGGCAAAGTTGTAGCATGAATGTTTGTGCTTATGTTTAACTTCAAAGGCAATTGAAAATGTCATGACCCGCGTTCAGACAGAGTTTAATTGTGTCAAATGCCATTAAGGCGTTTCTAGTTGATGACTGACTCCTGCTTTCCTGATTAAGGTATCAGTGTCACCTACATCTCATATGCAGAGCGCCGATAGGTACTTCGGTCTTTCTGTTAAAGACTTGGAAGCTTATATTCCCTGAGGAGATGGCTATTAAGATGGCTATTATCTGGAAACAAGTTAAGTATATCTTAGTTTAACCAGACCACTGAGCTGATTAACAGCTCTCCTAGGGCTGGCCCGAAGGATTAGATTTATTTCACGTGGCTAAGAACCAACTGGTTACCTAGCAACGGGACCTATAGCTTATTGTGGAATCCGAACCACATTACGACGAGAAATGAATTTCTATCACCAGAAATAAATTCCTCGAATTCTTCACTGGCCGGTCGGAGAGTCGAGCGCTGGGTCAACAGCGTGCTAGCCGAGAGCTCTAACCACCCCTCCAATGAAAAACTATTATCTGGAACAGATCCCCATGACCGCTTTCATATTTTTCTGTAGATCTCAGGAAGACTGCTCTCTACAAAGTTACAAGATTCTTGACGGTTGGGAATATGTGGTAAATAACAGAATTCAATCATTTATGTGTGGATACCTTAATAAAATTGTAAACATTTTAATCTATATTTCAGATTCATAGAAGAATTGGCAAGTAGTATAGAGGTCTATACGAAAATGAGGATTTATGCTAAGATACTATTGTGATCTGCCAACATAGAAAATGACATTTTAATTTCAGTAAGGAAGAATTCTGGCCCTTGAGAACCAAGTTTCACAGCAAATCTTAGTATGAAGTAGTATCACCACTTTGTTAAATCAGCCATAAGGAAACCCACGGCATGATGATTTATTCCTAATGCAACGTAGTAGAGGGTGGTGTACCCCGCCCCACGAAAAAAAATTGAACAATACAGAAAAAAAAAAATCAAGAGAGAATGTCCTCATCACTCATATGGGAAAAAGGGGATAAACAATAAATTAACAAGCAAAACTGGAAAATGTTTCCAACCAAGCCGTGTCTTAGGTAAAGTGAAAAATAGGCCTGGGGAATTATACTGTACTCAACTGACAACGAAATAGAACAGACGAGATACTCGCATTGGTTGGACACAGACAACATTCCCTGCACAGAAAAGCCTAGAAAAGTACGAACCGTCGGAAATCAGCAGTAACAAAGACAGGTGAACTCATGACGTCATTTGTGATGTTATCACCACTTTCTCACAAGGTGCCTGTCAACCCCTTGGGTACGCTGTACAATCTCGTCTAAACAAGAAGACTGTGTTTTGCACAGGAATATGCTCACATGGTGTTTACATTAAAGTCAGGAAAGGTAGATGAAAACAGGAATGTGTCACTTATCTTTTGTATCTGCAAGACTTAACAAATGAGACTAAACAACCCTGTTTTCAGTAGCTTCCTCAGAGGAAAAAGCACAACACTGCTTGCACTTATGCTCCAGCGGAAATTTGGCAAGATTAAATTTTCCTTGATTTTGATAGAACCAAAACTACTAGATATAATCCCAGATACGCAGTTAAGCTTAGGCAAATGCTACTTGACAATTATCAAGGGCACCGTGGAACCGTAAGAAATCTTGTTCATATAATTAGACTTTTGAGCAAGGCACACCAGTGCTCTTAATTGTGTTTGCTTAAGCTCAACGCTGTTATGGTACAGGCTGGTGAAATTTATTTACATGATATATTGCGTATGTCTCCTATTCAAAGAGAAACCGAAGCATGTGTAATATTTGAGAAAAAATCAACTCTTATCAGACCAATGAACTATTCATAAACCCCTGATATATTTGCCTATTAGACCAAAGTGACAGATTTCATGTTACAAGCACATGAACTAAAGACAATCTCAGCCCACAAATATGCATGCATTAATAAAGATACCAAAAAAAAGAAAGAAAGAAAAGAAAGCAAATGCATTGAGTCAGCATGCAGCAGAGAGTTCACGTACTGTATATTTTCACAACTCAGGTTTTAGTCTCACCCATTTGTCACCAGCTAAGCTCAGACCGACAAACAGTTTCCGAACAAACAAGTGAAATTTATTTAAGCCTGTCCAGCGTCTAACGAAATTCTGAACTTCCAAACACAGCTAGATCATCTGCAGAGTGTGACCACAGTTTATACTGCAAGAATACCGAGAATAAATCAGTAATCGAGTGTGATTTAACAGTTAATGAGTTATTTTGAAAAAAAAGGGGGGGATTAAATATACCACCCTGGACCTGAAATGAAACAGGTCTCATTACCGTGGAACTACATTTCTTGAAAATGAAGAAATGAGTTGTCACAGCAAACCACTTGTGTACTTAACAACACTGAGAACTACACATAATTAAAGGCAGGTGTATGTTAATATGTACAAGGATCGTTTTAACAATGAAAGTCTCCACTCTCGGCTCTTCAATGCCGTCTCATTAATCTTGACAGAGTCCATAATAATATTATGACACTATGAACACGTAGACTCTCCAGCCCTTTGCGTTCAGGAGCTCATTAATCAACATAATCCTCTCTGTTGCACGATGTACATTTTTTTAAGTAAAACTTTATTTTATCCATTTTCTTTGTGTGGTGTCAAGAGTGATGAAAAAAGCGTACCGGCTGGTCAAGGGAACTGTCATATTGAATTACAAAATTTTACTTCGTCATCACATCTGAATCATTATTCATGATACCCCATCGGCATCCTTTGCGTTAAGTGGAGGGAACGCAGCCATGTTACCCTAAGCTTAACGCTATCTAACCCCATGAAGTTACTGCCCTTGAATATATATATATATATATATATATATATATATATATATATATATATATATATATATATATATATATGTGTGTGTGTGTGTGTGTGTGTGTGTGTGTGTGGGTGTGTGTGCGTGTGTTTTCAGGTCAGCAGCTTTGAAAACCAAATGTAATTCCACTAAGATACCGTTGTGCGCTATTAATTTATCGCCAGAGTAGAATCTAAAAGAGACACTCATGATGATAATGAAATGAAACCTAGGAAAAAAATTTTTTTCTAAAGCAGAACTGAATATGAATTCATAATCAGCCACTGATGATTTGTTTGCAGAATCGAATTGAAACCTATAACATTTATCCTTCAGTTAACTCACCAAAATTCAATCAAACGCACTCAAAATTCCAACAAAAAAAGATCTACCCCATTCATTGGTTTATTGAGAAATGTAAATGACATCCGGGCACATTTTCCCGAGATGCAATCTTTCCCTGTAAAAAGCGGGACGCCATATCTTAAAAACTAACCATAGAATTTTCTTGAAAAATCTCATTTTGTTTCCCACACCCAAATTACTCTTTAAGTACTAATCTACCTAACCTAACCTAACCTAACCTAGGAGCATGGGAAAAAAAAAAAACCGGGCTGGTGCAATACTAGCATACATCTTATGAATTACCACTCGGACAGACATTGCTTGATCACAATAGATATTATCCATAATACTCAACCTTACACCGTCAGTTTAATCATTAAATTCTTATTGTGGTCTTCAAGTAATTAGTCACTAACTCCATTAGTCATAAAAGAATTTATAAATAAGTTAAGCACTGGCATTGATGAATTCTGTTCTAAAGCAGATACTATTTAGTGGTCAATGTAATTTTTAAAAACCAAGTCTCTGTGAAACCAGTTTTTGTTTTCTCTAAAAGAAACCTATTGTGCCGGCTTTATCTGTCCGTCCGCACTTTATTCTATCCGCACTTTTTCTGTCCGCCCTCAGATCTTAAAAACTACTGAGGCTAGAGGGCTGCAATTTGTAATGTTTGATGATTGAAGGGTGGATGATCAACATACTAATTTGCAGACCTCTAGCCTCAGTAGTTTTTTTTTTTTATTTAGGGTTAGCCATAATAGTGCTCCTGGCAACGATATAGGATAGGCCACCACCGGGCAGTGGTTAAATTTTTATATGCCGCGGCTCATACAGCATTATACCGAGACCATCGACAGATAGATCTATTTTTGGTGGCCTTGATTATACGCTGTAGTGGATGAACAGAGAACTCGATTGCGCAGAAGAAACTTCTATGCATTTTTTACTATTGTTTTTTTTTTTTTTTTATTTTAGCAAACCTTCGGGTAACATTCTCGGTGTCGTAAGAGAAAATAGTCGCGAGCTTTTAATAAACTTCTCAGTCTTAATAAACCAGTAAATTAAAAGATATATAAGTTGCCGTAAAATAATGCGAGGAACTCTCATCTACAGCCTTTGAGCCGAGAAATTCACAACCAAGAAATTTACAAGAAAATTCAGGCTGTTCAAAGTCTTGTAATGGCTGACGCTTGAGGGATGTTCATTGTATTAAAAAACATAAGCACTACATTTTGTAGGTGTTGGTTCTCTTACGGTTCTCTGAGAGAGAGAGAGAGAGAGAGAGAGAGAGAGAGAGAGAGAGAGAGAGAGAGATCATGGCTGGATGTTGTGGGTTACGTCTACTTTAGTTCCAGTAGGTCTGAATGTATGTTGCTCTAGAGTCTACAAGCCGACAGACCACTTACACCAACACGTAATTATATGCACTGTGTATAATACCCAGTAAGAGGTAGGAGACTATATACATGTATATATATATATAATATATATATATATATATATATATATATATATATATATATATATATATGTATATATATATATATATATATATATATATATATATATATATATATATATATATATATATACTCGTATATATATTCACACACTCCTGTTTGAACAGCTTACTCCAGTACACATTTATATGCACTCATATATATATATATATATATATATATATATATATATATATATATATATATATGTGTGTGTGTATATGTATGTGTGTATCTGTCTGTCTGTCAGTTTGCCTGTGGGGGAGATGGGAGGGAAAGGGAGGCGGAGGGGAAGGGAGGCGGAGGAGAAGTTCCTCAGTACAAATCCCTAGACCGACTTCCTCACCCTCAGACCTTTTATTCTGACAATTTCTTTTCCTGCTCTACAGGATTCCGCTCTCATTATCACAAATTTTACACCGTTATCTTTCGCGTGTCTCTACCGTGCATTTACAGTACACTTTTACGTATATATAAAAAAAAAGTGTGCTGTTCGGTCTAGTACAGTAAGACAATACGTATTTCTATATCTATCTATCTATCTATCTATCTATCTATCTATCTATATATATATATATATATATATATCTAAGATAGATATATATATATATATGTGTGTGTGTGTGTGTGTGTGTGTGTGTGTATACTGTGGCAGTTATGAAATGGAGATATGCTGTATCAAGTCATCTGAAAAGATTTTAGGATTTGAATGAGAGAGAGAGAGAGAGAGAGAGAGAGAGAGAGAGAGATACTTAACGTATCAACAATGTTATACAAATCGAGAGATTAGCTGGACACGCGTATGTCAAGTTTCCTTCAGCTACAGTTAGTGGATTTCCATGATTTCCTGTATATTCTCTCTCTCTCTCTCTCTCTCTCTCTCTCTCTCTCTCTCTCTCTTCGTTTCTTAGCGTTCGATCTTTTTTACAAATCTCTGCTACGAGCGTATAGTGCTGAAGAGGTTGTTGCCAGTGTGTGCCAGACGAAATCTAAATTGGACCTGTTTCTCTCTCTCTCTCTCTCTCTCTCTCTCTCTCTCTCTCTCTCTCTCTCTCTCTCTCTCAAGTAGATTTCCAATACATAACATAATTCTTCTGTTTGTCATCCACATCTAAGTCATCCTTACCATTACGTTTACTATCAATCAAATTTCTTATTCTGGTTCATTCTTTAATTTTTTTTTTTTTTACCAATTTTTCTTTCCCCTGTTTCCGTGTTTCTGTTTCTCTCCTCTACCTACCCTTCGTTCTCTACTTTTGGAGTTTTTTTTTTTACTTAATTTGCCATTTTTTAATTGAATCTTCTTAAACGTTTCCCTTTTTCACCTATTTATTTGTTTTCCACAACACTTTTTTAGTCTATTGATGTTCACTCTACTCCCTTAGTACCCAATCTCTCTTTCCTCTTCCCCCCGTATGTCTCTGCTTCTGCATACATTAAGGGGAGGTTATGGAGCCGTGGAGCCCCCGGGGGGCGGGAGAGGAAAGGGAGGCACCGCTAACGACCACACCGTCACTATGTAATTTGAGAAAAAGCTTCCAACAGGCTATGGCGTCGCCGGCCAGTCTGTTCTGCTGTAGGATCCTCGCTGAGCGGCGCCTCTCTCTCTCTCTCTCTCTCTCTCTCTCTCTCTCTCTACTGCCAAGGGAGAGAAAGAGGCAGAAGGAAAGAGAGAGGGAAAGGGAAAGAGGGAGAGAAAGGAGAGACGAGGGAATGAATTGTGTGAGGATAGTGTGGGACTAAGGACGTGATGCTCGATTTTTAGGAGAGTTTTCGCGGGGTGGGGGGAGGGGAGAAGGGGTAAGGGGAGTGGGAGGAGGAAGGGAACCGGCCGTGAACAACGAGGGGAAAAAGACGTACACTGTTTGGGTTTGTCTGAAGAAAAGAGACGTAAACGCGTTGTATTTTTCTCGGCATTGCTGAAAGGACGGCAATTGTCTTGGTAATTGCCGTCTCGTGTTAATTCCGACGGAATGATATTCGAGAAAAATAAGCATTGAAAGGTGTGGAGGTGTGGGGGGGAGGGGAGGGGGGGAGGAAATTTCGGGTAGATTAGGACAATATATTTCCGGAAATGTGTTCATTGGCTCGGTGGGAGTGGGCTGGGTATGAGAGAATGAGGTCGCTTCTGTTATTTGAGCTATGATGAACTTCTTCTCTCGTATTCCTCTATTCCATAAAAGTAATATAAACATGGGCATAGAAACTCATATGTTCTTCTCCATAATTAACTCCCTCAAGATATCTGTCGACCTAATAACCATTAATGTATAAACTTATTAATTCTGGAAATGGCTATTCATACAGTGAAGGCAACTCATAATCCACTATTTTCAAAGCGTTATCAGAATAACATAAAATACAATTAAAGTACTGTTTCATTACGCATGCATTCATCGAGCGTATGCATAACATTCTACATACGCCTTGTATGTGGCGAACAGCATTGAAACACACGAAAAGAACCGTGGGAGAATCATGTTTGTCCGATTAAAAGGGAGTTGCAAACAAGAGGGTAGTGCTCATGTGTAGCTGTGTACACGTATGGGAAGGGTTTTGAGTGATTGCGGGCAGGTGTTCCGGGCCGAGGGAAACGGACTTGTTAGGGGGTAGCCACGGTCTAGATGGAACGGGGGTAGCAGCAAGGGGCGGCAGGGTGCGTAACACAAGAACTCGATGGTTGGTTGGTCGGTCAGCGTCGACGATTGTTGTCGAAGACAAATGACGTATCGGGGAATAGAAGAAAACGCAAAAAAAGACGCGCTATGTGCTTGTGTTTTAACGTCCATCCTCCCAAAATGTGATTTATGACACTTTGAACAGGTGAAGGGTGAATATTCCCACATCCTTAGTTCATGGATTAGCGGGGTTTCGTGCCTATGCTCTTCAGCCAACGAGTCTCTAACCTGCTCCCCCTCCCCATCCCCACCCCACCATCTCTACCTCCTAGCTGTACTTAATACGCAAAAACCTCAGCAAGCAATTGGCCAGGTGCAGCAGCTGAACTGCATCATAGCGATTATGTAAGCAGTAACAATGCCATTACAGGAAATGTTAAAAGAATGCGCCGTCTGATTTCTAACGATTCACCTTGACTGTCAGATTCTTTGAACGTTCGGTGAAAATCAAGATCACTAAACAGTTGTTAATGAAGGTTACATTGTAACAATGGTTTTTTACCTCGTGATTTACCAAGCCGATGTAAAAGGGTGTTCTTCGTGTCTGAATTATTTGATTGTATTCATTATAGTTATTTTCAGTGAGCTAGTTGTTCGCAGAAAATCTCACTTTGCAGAGTAGTTTAAGGCTCATACTGAAGTAATTAATGACCATGCCATTAAATATTTAGACTCTGGGGTCTTATGAAGTCTCAAACTTAAATAACATTGACCCATTTTCAGACGCCTTACTGTAAGGCTGCTATACCAACTGATACTAATTCTATAAGACAAAGTTGTATCAGTCGGTTTGTCAGTCTGTAAGTCCACACCAGGTCTTTCATGCTATCCAACACCTTGCCACACGCGGACTACACAAGGCCAGCCTAACTTAAAACCAGTCAACCAATGGAAGCAAAGCTTTCCAGTAAACTTGGCGTGTGCGTATGTGTGGGTGTTTCATATCACCATAATAAAGTTCATTCTGCTGGAATTGGCACTTTCCACAGAGCTTGCGAACATACAGATTACGAAAATAGTAAATTAATTAAAGATGGAGGTGGTTTCTTGTGAATTCGTTATCTTAGGTCTAGTCTAGTTGGTTTCCTAAGTAAGAGAACTGTGGAGTGAAGAATTGCATTAGACTCATAAGGGGACAATAATTAGTCTAAGCATAACAAATGAATGGCGTAAAAGCAAGCTTTTCTAAGTCATGACATGTAACTTACACCACAGAAAATGTAATGAAAATTATGTTTTTATCTATTTATCGTTTAGCGGACGTTCAGTTTTGCGCTCGCTCAAAGAATGCCATGTTCAGACTACATGTACAGTCTTCACTGATCATATCCACTTCTGCTGTGTTTTGGTAGGCAAAGAAAGTCGCTGGGTCCGTTTCCATAGAGATGGTTGATTAACTACTCTCCCTTTGTTTTCGGTATTAAAAGATACCGCAGAAACCACTTTTTTCTTATTAGAGAAAATATACAATATTTTACATTTTTAACAGTATTGCAAGCAGAATTTGATCAAAGTAGACTTAATTTGACCAGAAATTAACAAATATAATTTTATCGTACCAATCGGGCTGACAAATATTTTATCGTGAACATTTTACAAATAATCTACGTATTTCAGTGTTAATATTCTTCTGTAGTTACCCGTGTAAGATTTGACCAATAACCACTCGCAGAAGTAAATCAAGAAAAAGGATGGTGATAATAATGATGATAATAATCGCAACACATTTGGTTAAGTTGAAAGCAATCTGGATTGGAAGCAACATTCATTTATAGATTTATAAAGAAAAATGCCATGCTCTCTCTCTCTCTCTGCACTTATTAGCTGCTATAGTATATGCAATCAGATTTTTTATTACCGTTAGTCTTCATGTATATACATCTGCTTAGCTGATCGAATTAACGTAATTTTTATTTTGAACATTGTTATTTCTTGTTCTCTTAACTTTTTACCGTCCCATATTCGTATCTAAATTTCAGCCGAGTCTTTTTACTTCTTAGTACAGCTTTTTGTTAAAATATTCTTTAAACTTCTGGCATAATAATAATAATAATAATAATAATAATAATAATAATAATAATAATAATAATAATAATAATAAGCTATGGCTGGATCTCCAGCACGCGACTGAAGATACTCTAGCATAGTTTTGCAAGATGGAAAAACTACTGATCTTTTGGAGACAGAGTGAGAGAGAGGGAGAATTGCAAAGGCAGGAAACGAAAAATGGAAAGGTCACTGCATTCGACAGCATTCTCTCCTTGGCTGAGAGAGAGAGAGAGAGAGAGAGAGAGAGAGAGAGAGAGAGAGAGAGAGAATTACTCGCTCAATGGAACAACGGACTGCGTTCATCATACATGGAGGAGTGCATTGAACCATTGCCCAAGAAAACACGTGAACGAAATGAATAAACGCAGACAAACGTTTAATTGAGAGAGAGAGAGAGAGAGAGAGAGAGAGAGAGAGAGAGAGAGAGAGAGAGAGAGATAAATAATAATAATAAAAATTATAATTTTTTAGGAATTATAAAATTATGTAAATCAACTGTAATAGGCTAAGCAAGACAGAAAGCTTGTGTGTGTGTGTGTGTGTGTGCGCGCGCTTGTGTTTGTGTGTGTGTGTGTGTGAGAGAGAGAGAGAGAGAGAGAGAGAGAGAGAGAGAGAGAATCTATTACTTAGCAATACGAGTTTGAAATTCCAGGATAAACTGCCAAAGCGCAAAACGGGAAATTCGCCACTTCCGCCGAAGTCAGAGCAGGAGATTCCCGCTATTTTATGTTACATACTCCCCATCGGACATTATAGTTCCCTTACCCAATGTAGACATTACAGCTTGTTCTTTTCCCGCGCAGCGGCCGAAGGAAAAACGCGGATATGCAATTAGCACTATAAACATGGCCGCGCCGTGAGAAAATGCGTTTCTGATGATCGTGAATTAATTTCTGCTTTGACTCGAAGAAGAAGAAGAAGAAGAAGACGCTCCGAGCGTGGACGATGACCCTAGTCGCATACACAGGAATTGGCGCGCGCTGCTGGTAAAGGCTTTATAATTGCATTTCGGTTTTACTTTTTTGGCTCTCGGACTCAATACAAATGAGAATTTGAAACATGCTTTTAAATTGACTGCATGGTTATTCGTTCAATACTCGCTTTCGCATTGATGAAAATTCCGTATAACAAGCCATGGATGAAGAAGACAGCATGTGTGACGTGACACGGCGGTGGGCGTAGGCGGATATCACAGAGAGAGAGAGAGAGAGAGAGAGAGAGAGAGAGATGAGAACTTACCAACAGGAGCATTAAGAGGGAAGCGTTTTCAGGGTGGGGGTTACCACCGGTGGTTTACAGAGGGGTTTGAGTTCGGTCTAGAGAGAGAGAGAACCCGAGTGAGCGGATATCTGTGGTTTTGGCTGCTGAAACGGGCAGGTGAGCGGAGAGAATTTAAAGAGCGGGCGAAAAGGAAATCACCAGGATGACTGGGCGGTAACCCGGGTTATTTAGACAAGCCAGTCATCTCTGAATGAGGCGGTGCCTCGCGATGGTTATAGTCTGACTGACTGGAGGAGATTGGTAGCCTGACTGACTTGAGATTTCCAGTCTTTTCGATTAGATCTTGACGTTTTCGAGGAACGGTTGCACCAAAATCGTACCGGTTCACGGCGGTGAATCTTGATTTAGCTTAATAATAATAATAATAATAATAATAATAATAATAATAATAATAATAATAATAATATATTCTCACTGTTGAAGAAAGCTTTATCCATCTTGACTAACTGGCCCCTTTAGCCTTAAATGAAAGTTAGCGGAAGCTTCCTTTAACAGTGAGAAAGTGTGTATAACATATCATTGTAGATTTTCTTCACCTAGTCTGAGATCGCAAAAGAGTAATGATATTTGTTATTGGTAAAAATGTTTTACTGGAGCAATATTTGCATTATCTGATCTTTTGAGCCTGAGAGAAAGATAAAGCATATTGAAAAGAGGATCGCCCTCCCATATTAAATAATAATAATAATAATAATAATAATAATAATAATAATAATAATAATGATTTACAACCTCGTGAAAAACAATGTGTAATAAAAATCCACAATTATATAGTAAACTATGTATTTTATATAGTAATACAGTTTACTATATAACTGTGGATTTTTATTACACAGTATTATTATTATTATTATTATTATTATTATTATTATTATTATTATTATTATTATTATTATTATTAGCCTAGGGCACAGGCACGTACAGAATGTAGAAGCAATCAAGACAAACATATTGAAAGTCAATAAAAAGCACTGACGTACGGCTATCGTTAAAAGTCTGAAACAGAAAATGACTGGAAGTTATCTGAAGAGTAAACGAAGCCATTGATGGAAAAAGAAAACACCCATATTTCTCTTAGCAAACATCGCCATACCTCATACACAAAGATGTACTTTGTAACCCTACACGTCTCAGCCGCGTACTGACTGCCTTCCCTCCACCTTCCCAGGACGTCAGGGGAAGTCCTGCCTTCTAATTATTTTCGTCAATCACTCGCGCTATCTCACATCCAAGGATTTCACATCACTGTATGTAAATAGGAAGGAGTTTGGGAGGAAGGGGTGGTGAGGGAGTATGGAGGTGGGTGGGTAGGTGACTGGGGGGCGGGGGTGGGGGAGACCGTGTTATCAAGTTTCCAAAAGTGGAAAGCCTTACAAAAGAATAGAAGTTCAAATACCTTAAGGCTGCAGTTGGAGGGATTCAGTTAGGTTAGAGAAAAAGCCTAAAAGGGTTCCTACGGAAAAGTGAATTGCGCTGAGAGAGAGAGAGAGAGAGAGAGAGAGAGAGAGATAGAGATTTGATGAAATCCTTTTCGGAAGAAGAGGTATGTATTCAGATTTGATAATAATGATAATATTGATAATAATGAATACAACAACATCAATAATAATAATAATAATAATAATAATAATAATAATAATAATAATAATAATAATCTGGGAGACATTCTAAAATTTGATGCCAAAAGCAATTTTTCAGGGC
>NC_089768.1:22577500-22620000 GCF_040412425.1 Macrobrachium rosenbergii | reverse complement strand
CCATCCGATATTTTATAACCAATTCTCCCCGAATACAGAACACCTGAATCATTTTGTCCCCTTTTGTTCATAAAATCATCCGCCAAAGGAAGGATTAACCGGGAATCATATGGATTGGTAGCCGTGACGTTCTGCATAACTCGCCCGTTAAATACCATTGAGGCAGCTACCAGTAAGAGCTAGCACGCCTAGAGAGAGAGAGAGAGAGAGAGAGAGAGAGAGAGAGAGATTCTGCTTAGTCTCATACTGACAAAACTTCAAACTCTAGTGTTAAAAGATAGATTAGTCTCATTCTTTCTAAGCTTCAAACTCGTATTATCCTTGATTGTCAACTGGCGTTATATGGGACTTGCATCCTACCACTGCCCCACCATCCCTTCCTCTCCTTTCCATTCCCCTCCCTTCCATTATATCATCCAATCCGCCCTCCCCCCTTTTTGCCCAAAACCGCAACATTCCCCTCCTGTGACTATATAACCCACAGCGATCTACCGCACGCTGAACTGACGGCCATGACCGTGGGGCTGTCTGGCACGTCTTGTTGATCACACATGATTAGTGATCTTATTAACAGAGGTTTGTTTTGGGACCGGTGGGCGAAGATGCTCTTTCCCTTCGTCAGATGGTTACTATTTTCACTCAAACACGTGTTAGGTACAGTCATTAGGCTGAGCGTGGGTTTTGTTTAGTGGGGTAGGTGGGGGAAGTTAGTCTGTACAGACACTATGCTTTCTATGACGACCAAAATGATGTTGATAGAGATGGTATTGTTGGTATAGTTTAAGCTGGCCTTATGCCACCATGGGCCATTGCACAATGACGGCCAATAAGTGATTGTAAGGGGTAAGGACTAAAGCGAATTAGTGGCCTGGTGTCAACTGTAGACTCATCCCGGGCATCAACCGAGACATTATCAAACCATTTACGCACGTTTCATGGGTATAATTGAAATTTATTATCACTGCATATTTACGCTTTTAATTAAGTCCCGGAAATCACTTGACATTTATTGGTCTCGTTTTGGTACAACCAACGATCTTGCGCGCTACAATTAGGCCTATCCATTCTTCCTCCTCTGCACTATTTCACTTCCTTTCATTCTATTGCTTTTGCTGTCTCTTTTCCTCTCGTCAATGAGTGACTTGTTCTACTTAAGTCTCCCTTTGACTTGCCTGTCTACAGCTGCTGTGTAGGAGACAGCCACCGCTCAGGAAGCACAGCAACCAAGAGGGGAGGGAGGAAGTTCATCGACCTCACGAGGGAGGGATCTTGTCCTGTATCGCGTTCGAGGTTTTGGGCGGCATCGGAAATAATGAAATGATTAGGAAGGTATTGACAAATTGTTATTAACTGACCCCTTTTAGTGTACAGTGTTTTACCGCAAATAAACATGGACAATACAAATGAAGACTATTGAAGAACCTGGTAAAATAAGAGCTTTTCATGTGTGTAAATCTTGGTGTACTGATAAAAAAAGCTCAACATCTGTAAACTTTACGATTATGCCCTCGTCATCAGGAGGAATGAAACATATTATATCAAGATTTTACCCTGAACAATAATAACGATAGTAAAAAGTTGAATGATTTTTATGTTCTGATTCCCTCCCTATAGCCTTTCACATCCACTCGATGGTAATAATAATAATAATAATAATAATAATAATAATAATAATAATGTCAACTATAATGAAAAGGACAATAAAAAAAACAATAAAATAACCGTAATAATAACAATAACCACAGCTTCAGCAATTTCCGTTACTGACGCAGTCGATTTCATTAACACTTGTTGCAAATTTCATAACACGCTCAATCTCATTTGACCCGGAATGCATACATACCTTTATCACCCGAACGGCCGTTCCCATCAATGAAGGGCTCAGCTCACAGCTATCGTATATCGAACTCGTTACCGGATGCTTCATTTACAGCATAAAATTGCAATGGTGTTATTATTATTATTATTATTATTATTATTATTATTATTATTATTATTATTATTATTATTATTATTAAGAATCGTCATGAATAACTCTGTCAAGAATATCTTCTTTGTGATAGTCTTTATGTGTTCCTCTCACATACATAATTATGTTTAACTTATTCAGTTATCCATTAAAAGTGGGTTTTCCTTTTGTTTTGCCAATTCTATCAGTCTGTCTGTTGATCTATTTGTCTATGGAGAATATTAAACATACAAAATCTATAGGTCACTTTTTACCAGACACATATGTAATTGTAATAGCCACAATGCCCTCTTAACTTCTTGAATTCTTCGCGCTTTTTTGGATACGCTTTTCACTTCAAAGCCTCAAGATCCAAGTGCACCGCGTTCTGATTAGGGGACCCGGGTTCGTTTCCCGCTACCGGACATCAGAATTTCTTCATATTTCTTGTACTTGGATCTTAAGTTTTGTAGTGACAAGCGTATCCAAAAGAGCGAGAAGAATTCGAGAAGTTAAGAGGGCATTGTGGCTATTACAATTACATTATATACATATATAATATATGTGTGTATGTATATATATATATATATATATATATATATATATATATATATATATATATATATATATATACATATATAATATATGTATATATATATGTATGTGTATATATATATATATATATATATATATATATATATATACTGTATATATATACATATACATATACATATACATATATATATATATATATATATATATATATATATATATATATATATATATGTGTGTGTGTATATATATATATATATATATATATATATATATATACATATATATATATATATATATATATATATATATATATATATATATATATGTGTGTGTATATATATATATATATATATATATATATATATATATATATATATATATATATATATATATATATATATATATACACATCTAGAAAGTGAAATGGAGACTGATAAGTAAAGCTGAACTCTAAGAGAGTCATACCATCTAATATTTCTGAACTTGCCACAGCCTTTCTAAGAAGTGACTTGTAATTCGAACGCAGTCACCATGTATAATAAATATCAGTAAATTTCTCGTTTATGTAACTGAAACAACAACGTAGATTTAGCAAACTTAGATGCATTTATTTCAGCTATATCACTACCCCTTAGAAACCCTCTTGCAAATTCCTGCTGAGAGTTCGGGTCTTTAATCTTTTCACTAGCAAAAAAAAAAAAAAAAAAAAAACCTTCAGAGTGTTTCAGGATTGATTTTGTTGTAGACACTAAGGCTGTTTCATCACCTTGTTCCAAGTGATCGATTCAGCACACGAGTGCAAATTGTAATGCAAAACAAGAATGCATTATATTGCAGAACTGGAGTCGTCATTACTTACTAATTACGTTTATGAGAGTTTATGAGAATTACAAAGAATGACTGAGATATATCTATCCTGTAAGTAAGTATATTACATAATTACAGTGCCCCTGTGGAAGTTCTCATTAACCGTATTCAGTATTTATTCACACACACACGCACACACACACACACGCATACACATCTGACATTGGCGGAACACGGCATACCAACCTAATTTAAACATTTCGCCGTTTTACATAAATGAATAATGAAATTGCAACTAAACAACATTCTTTACGTACGCGAGGTTCCGCTATTTATGCAACTGCACATTTTTAAGCCATCAGCCCTATTTGCATGTCATTACCAAATGAAGCATGTACATTAAGCCAAGGTACTCTGTCAATAGCTGGCCTTCCAAAGCTCGCAGTAATGACAAAGCAGTCGACCTCGATTGCTGTAACGAAAGCAATAAACTGAAAATTATTCCGTTCGGATACGAAAGCATTTTGAAATATTTCTCTTTTTTTTTGGTCGATGGTATTTCAACTCACAGACAAAAAAAGTAAAAAATATTTTGTTTCTGTATTTTTTTTTACTCACAGATGACAAAAGGAAAAAAATTATAAATAAGTGTAACTTTTTTTTCCTAGGGATTTTTTTTCTTACCCACAGATGAGAAAAGGCAAAAAATGATAAACAAGCGTAATTATTTTCTACAGCTTTTTTGTTGCATATGCAAAAATACCAGAATTGCGAAGTATGTAGCTCTATATATTCATAATTGAAGCCCTTGTTCTCCTTCGTGAAATTCTTTTAACAATATTCTTTTAACAATAGGCTTTTTTAATTTCTATTAAAGTGTTTGAAAAGCAACTCTGCGATATAATGTAGCATATTCTTCTCTTGCATTACAATTTGTACTCAAGTGCTGAAACGATCACTTGGAACAATGTGATGAAACAGCCTTGGTGCCTTCAAGCAAAATCAATCCTGAAACACTCTGAAGGTTTTTTTTTTTTTTTTTTTTGCTAATGAAAGATTAAAGACCCTAATTCTCAACAGGAATTTGCAAGAGGGTTTCCGAGGGGCAGTGACATAGCTGAAATAAATACGTGTAAGTTTCTAAGTCTTGTGAGAGAGAGAGAGAGAGAGAGAGAGAGAGAGCTCTTGATGTCAGGGACTAACTGTGTAATATAGTCAGAGAGAGAGAGAGAGAGAGAGAGAGAGAGAGAGAGATAAAATATGATAATGATGTCACTGACTAACTGCAAAGTAAAGTCTATACAGTGTGGCAACGCTTCGAATCAGTCTTAATTTCGAACTGTGCCATATTCGGTATCGGGTCAACTGGGGTAAGGGTCAGTGATCTCTCAGCTCGAGAAATACTTGACGGAAAAAATGGTCATAAATTTTGTTCAAGACGGTGTTTAACGCGATGCAAAAAATGACACTTTCTGGAACGAAAACAAACAATGTATTACAAGCAGCCTTTTATAACTTAAGTATCTCATTTTCATGAGTACCTTGCTCGTCACGAATCTAATTTTCATAAGGATGAATTTTCATGAGGAAAAACGTACACACACAACAAAGTACATAAAAATTGCCCCTCGATATTTAAATAAATAAAAACAAGTAAAAAATGCGCCGAATTTCTTCAGCGCAATCGAGTTTTCTGTACAGCGTATACTCAAGGTCACCGAAAGTAGCTCTATCTTTAACCACGGCCCGGTGGTGGCATGTCCTATATCGTTGCCAGATGCACGAGTATGGCTAACTTTAACCTTAAATAAATAAAAACTACTGAGGCTAGAGAGCTGCAATTTGGTATGTTTGATGACTGGAGGGTGGATGATCAACACACCAATTTGCAGCCCTCTAGCCTCAGCAGTTTTTAAGATCTGAGGGCGGACAGAAAAAGTGCTGACAGAAAAAAGTGCGGACGGACAGACAAAGCCGGCACAATAGTTTCCTTTTCAGAAAACCAAATTAAATTCAGAGAATAAAAACCAAATATAACACTTGGACACTGGCCTTTAATTCAGTGTCATGAAAGTATTAATATAACAGGGTTATATTAACTTTGAGGGCATCTTGAGGAACACTTAACTCGACAGTTGAAAGAATCAAAGTTAATGTGTAAGTATTGTTTAAAGCCTTTTATTACTCTGCAGAGCTGAATTTCCACAAATGATATTGAAACATTTTGAAGATGCTGGTTCTGTATTTTGCAAGATAAAAAGTATATTGATATATTTTTTCCATATTTCTAAGAATGAAAATCTTCAAGATAACATGGAAATACACTGATCATATTTTCTATTCAATTTTTCTGACATGGAAACCTCGAAGAAGATAAAGTAGGGGAATTTTCTTTTAGATGAAAGTCTTGCAGAGGGCATTAAAGGACAGTGAGTGTTTTACCATTTTGCAGTGATGAGTGTTAAAACATTAAAGTACAGTGACAGTGTTTTAACTCCTTCCAAGATGAAAGTCTCGAATGTGACATTCAAGTAAAATGAGTATTTGAAGATGAATGTCTCAAATATGACATTCAAGTAAAATGAGTATTTGAAGATGAAAGTCTCAAATATGACATTCAAGTAAAATGAGCGATTTAAGATGAAAGTCTCAAATATGACATTCAAGTAAAATGAGTATTTGAAGATGAAATTCTCAAATATGACATTCAAGTAAAATGAGCATTTTAAGATGAAAGTCTCAAATATGACATTCAAGCAAAATGAGCATTTTAAGATGAAAGTCTCAAATATGACATTCAAGCAAAATGAGAATTTGAGGATGAAAGTCTCAAATATGACATTCAAGTTAAATGAGTATTTTAAGATGAAAGTCTCAAATATGACATTCAAGTAAAACGAGCATTTTAAGATAAAAATGCCTAATATGACTTTCAAATAAAATGAGTTTTTTTATGAAAATCTCTGATATGACATTCAATAAAATGAATATTTTTATCATAGGATGAAAGTCTCAAATATGACATTCAAATAAAAAGATTTTTTCAAGATGAAAGTCTCAAAAATGACTTTAAGTAAAATGAGTTTCAAGATGAAAGTCTCGAATATGACATTCAAGTAATTTGTTTTAAGCTGAAAGTCTCGAGTATGACTTCAAATAAAATTAATATTTTTTATATGAAAGTCTCGAATATGACATCCGAGTAAAAAGTTTTTTTGAGATGAAAGTCTCGAATATGACATCCAAGTGTAAAGAAGTTTTTTGTTTAAGATGAAAGTCTCGAATATGACATCCCAGTAAAAAGAAGTTTTTTTGGGGATGAAAGTCTCGAATACGACATTCAAGTAAAATGAATCTTTTATTTCATACGAAAGTCTCGAACACGGCATTCAAATAAAATGAATATTATTCTTAAAAGGTCTCGAATATGAAAATTCAAGTAAAAAGAGCATTTTTCAAGAAGAAAATTTCGCATATGAAAATCAAGTGAAATGAATATTTTTCCGAGACGAAAGTCCAGAACACGACATCAAAATAAAAAGAGTATTTCCCTATTATGAAAGCCTCGCAGATGGCATTCAAGCATCGTGAAGGTATTGTTTTTCTTCTTTCTTATTCTTCGTTTTCTTCTTCGAGATAAAAGGGCTGAATATGACAGCAGCAGACGGTAATACATAAAATCCCCTTTCTTTTCTCTCAGCATCATCAGATCATTTCTTCCCTGGGATTTCAGCTAAGCACTTTTTATGAACGAGTCAAAGCCGCTTCCGGACACGCTGAATGGAGCTCAGAGTTCTTAACATCCTTTGCTTTTAAAGGTGAAGTGTGGCGAACGAGAGAGAGAGAGAGAGAGAGAGAGAGAGAGAGAGAGGCTGAAAGCGTGTGGGGGGGAAAGTTTACAACACATTTACTCAGGCTTATACTAAAAGTGCGCGTGGGTAACAGAATGTAAACATAATATGTTTGTGTAAAGAAGTAGAGACGGAGAACTGCAACAACAACAACAACAACAACAATAATAATAATAATAATAATAATAATAATGATAAATTTGCCTCACAGCTCCATTCATTTAATATTGTTCATATACAAGCAGCAATGCAGGTGATTCAAAGCAATGAAACCTTATTAATCACTTATTGGAAAATCAACTAACAAAAAATGTCAACTATAAGTTAATTTAACAACGTTATATTACAAATAAAACTATAAACGAGTCATCGTAAACAAAAGGGGATAAATATCCAGATACAGGAATAAGAAATACCCAGTTTCATAGATAAAGAAGAAAAATATAACAAACGAAGCGGAGACAATACCCAGAAAACAAATAAGGAAAAATACTAAAACTCAAACCGAACGAGAGGTGCAAGTTACAGCAATGCTGGAAATTAAAAAAAAAGGGCAATATGGAAAAAAAAAATTAAGGCAATGTTGGAAATAAAGAAAAGCAATCCTGGATATAAAAAAGGGCAATCTGGAAATAAAAAACTTGAGCCAATGCTGGAAATAAAAAAATGGCTATACTGGAAATAAAAAAAACAATGCTGGAAATAAAAATAAATTGAAGGTAATGTTAAAAAAAACAAAAGTTGGAAATAAAAAAATTTAAGGCAATGTTAGAAAAAAAGCAATGCTGGAAATAAAAAAAAATTAAGGCAATGTCAGAAAAAAGCAATGGTGGAAATAAAAAAGAATTAAGACAATGTTAGAAAAAAAGCAATGCTGGAAATAAAAAAAGGAATACTAGAAATAAAAAAAACTAAGGCAATGCAAGAAATAAAAAAAAGGCAATGCTGAAAATAAATAAAAGTCTGCTGGAAATAAAAAAAAAAAAAAGCAATGCTGAAAAAAATAATTTAAGGCAATGCTGAAAAATTTTTTAAGACAATGCTAAACAAAATTTAAGGCAATACTTGAAATAAAAAAAAGCATGCTGGAAATAAAAAAAAGGCAATGGTGGAAATAAAAAAAAACATTGTTGGGAATAAAAAAAAAGGCAATGCAGAAATGAAAATTTTAAGGTAAAGCTAAAAGAAAATTAAGATAATGCTGAAAGAAACAATTGAAGGCAATAATGGAAACTAAAAAACTTAGGCAATGCTGGAAATAAAGAAGAGCAATCCTGGAAATGAAAAAAACTTAAGCCAATGCTGGAAATAAAAAAAGGAATGCTAAGAAAAATTAAAGGCAATGCTGAAAATAAAAAAAAAATAGATTTAAGGCAATGAAAAAGAAATGTAAGATAATGCTGGAAATTCAAAAAAAGGCAATACTGGAAATCAGAAATACAAAGCAATGCCGGAAATAAAAAAAAAACTGCTGGAAATTAAAAAATGAAACAAGACAATGCTGGAAATAAAAAAAAAGGCAATGCTGAAAATGTAAAACAAAGCAATTCTGAAAAAAAAAAAACATAAGAACAAAAAGCTATGGCAAAACCTTAGAAAAACTCCCATCATACAAGAGCCATCATACCTCTATAATGCCCATAGCGTCACCAACGCCGGGCCTTTGCATACAATTTCCACCTCCCACGCTGACTCCTATGTACACTCGTACATTCTTGGGATCCTTACACGGACCGTAAGCAAGGAGGAGTGAGAGAGGGAGAGGGGAGGGAGGGAGGGAGAAGGAGGAAGGGAGGGAGGGACATTAGGGAAAGTGGTATTGGCGCCTCGCAGTCAGTGTGAGTTCTGCTTTATACGTGTTCTGGGATTTTAAAGAATCGAGTTAGATATTGCATGGGAGAGTCTGAAGGGTTGGTAGTGCTTGGAGATGTGAAAATTTGATACGTCATAGAGAATTCAGTTGTGGATAAGGAGAGTTGTAGCTTGAATAGGTGTCTAGAACTTTATATATATATATATATATATATATATATATATATATATATATATATATATATATATATATATATATATATATATATATAATACACTATGCGGTAAATTTCATAAAACTACAATTTCTTACAGACATCATCTTGCTAGCAGCCTTGCCATATAATTAGATATCATTTAATTTCTATTTAAAAACAAATAAAAGTTAAAATAATATACTGGAAACACAGTCATTTCAGTGCTGGGTAATCCTTACATTAGACTAAATAACTGTGAGTTAATCTGACTGACTGATTTATTATTATTATCTGATTTGTTCATGTAACAAAGAATGTACAGTAAGACAGCGAAATGACATAATCAGAGGAAAAGTTTTTTTTTTTTTTTTTAAACTATAGTAACCGCTCACAAGTTCCACGAAAACTACTTCATGTAACTGAAACACCAGTTTTATGCAACCAGTTCTGCTGACTCAGGAACGAGCATGGAGCGAGACAAAAAATAAAAAGGACACTTTACCTAATACTTCCGTTTACAAAGGTTGCATAATAATTTTTTGGCTGCTTGCTTTGATATTGACTTATATATATATATATATATATATATATATATATATATATATATATATATATATATATATATATATATATATAGTGTGTGTATGTATGTATACATACATATATATATATATATATATATATATATATATATATATATATATATATATCAGTCAGTCAGTATTAAAGCAAGCAGCAATAAAATTATCAAGCAAGCTGGCGACAGGTCTAACGTAACTCAAGGTAACAACCCTTTTAACCGGAAGTGTAAGGTAAAGTGTCCTTTTATTTATTTTTTTTTTACCTCTATGTTCGTTCCTGAGTCAGCAGAACTGGCTGCATAAAACTGATGATTCAGTTACATAAAGCAGTTTTCGTGGAACTTGTTAGCTGTTATTTTAAAGCCTTTAAAAATACTTTTCCTTTGATTTTGTTCTTCTATCGTTGCCCTAATTTTAGCTGCAACCAGACGTCAGATAATGAATCAGTCAGTCAGTTTAACTTTAAATTACTCAGTGTAATGTGAGAAGTACCCAACACTGAAATTACTGTTTCCAGTATATTACTTTAACTTTTATCTCCTTAAAATAGACATTAATTGATATCTAAAAATTTGGTAAGGCAGCTGGCCAAATGATGCCCGTAAAAAACTGTAGTTTTTTAACATTTACCAAATAGTGTTATCTAGCAACACAAGCGAAGTAATTTCAGATTTTAAGTATGATACTTCGAATGTGTTTTTTTTATGATGATGATAAAGATAAAGCCATTTTTACTGTTTAATTACATGTATGCGTAGAAACCGAACAGGTTTAACTACTAGACGGAGCTGACTCCTTCACTTGTATCTTTTGATCGGTACAACTAAAGGCCAACCTCAACGGTGTAATAGGGGTATGGGTCCCTCCATCCTCCCCCACCGCGACTCCTGACCCCTCCACCTCCCTCTGACCCCTCCCCCTTTCCCTACGCAATTGATCAATAGTGACGAAACACGGGCTGAGACACTCCTTCCTCATCTGCCATTTCTCATATCGGCCTGTTTGTCTGTTTGGCTGTCTATCTGTTTCCCTGTCTTTTCCTGTCTGCTATATTGCTCCTGTTCCTGTCTGTCGTAGTCTTACAGGCATTAATGCGTAAAGCATAAGATGTAAAGTATCCACGTAATATATAGACTGACTTTCACAACTTAGAGAAAATAATATATATATATATATATATATATATATATATATATATATATATATATGTGTGTATATATATATATATATATATATATATATATATACATTATATATTATATATATATATATATATATATATATATATATATATATATATATATATATTCTTCGGAGGAATCACTGAACTTACTTCTTGGTATCTAACTACTAATTCCCATCCTCAAACTGGTATTCCTTGTGAATCCTATACCCAGTATTCTGAGCACATGATTACCTGGTGTTCTAGGCGAAGGATTCTCTGAGCTAAATTATGCTAGGTCTTCACTACTGAATGAAGGTTTATAAATAAGTATTATATTTACTAATTATTTATATTTTGCAAGTCATTCTATTTCAAATTCCTTAACGGAGGGAATCAACGTCACATTTTTACTAGAATTCAGTGAGGTTAAAAAAATTCGATTCAACTGGAGACGTTTTCTCTCTCTCTCTCTCTCTCTCTCTCTCTCTCTCTCTCTCTCTCTCTCTCTCTCTCTCTCTCTCTCTCTGTATCATATGACATGGTTTCTTATCATATATTTTATAATCCTATGGCGTATACAATTTTTTTCTGTGCATTCATGTTACTGTTTAAAAAAAAAAGATATAACTTATCAGAGCGTGGACAACAGCTAGTGAGGATTTTTCGAATACAGAGCTCTATCCACTGGTACTAAATGGCTCTTATATAATATAGTAAAAGTCATACAGTAGAACATTAAAAGCATAGTGAAGCCTAGAATTGCATATGATGAAGACAGGAAAATTTTCAAAAGCAGTTGCTCAAGACCTGAGCTCTACACATTTGGTGGATGGATTTTCAATAAGTCTAAAGCTTGACATTTTTGGGTTAATGGGCTCTGGTTATGTAACTCTCCACACAGTCTTTGATAGAAATTTTTCAAGAGTATAGAGTTGGTGAGAAACTTGACTAACATAGCTGGGCATATTTTCTGAAATGTGTTTAGAATTCACTCTTTGTACAGTTAAGCGAAAGGGTTTCAAATCCTTAGGCTTATGAAATCCAGGTCGTGTGCATTTACAGAACGGTTTTTGAAACCTACAGTACACTGATTTAGCGTAGGACTTTTGATGTCTCGTTCTCAAACTCCAGGACTTAGTCCATTCAATGAATAAGTTTTGAACTCCTGAACTCGATACTGTTAGTAATCTACTTTTGAAATCTATATTTTTGTTTGGGTAGGGAATGGTTCAAAGATCTAGAAGCCTATTTACCCAGGGAAAGATTTTTATATCTAGAGATCTCTGCAGCAGGTAAAAGGCTAGGCGAAAGGGCTCTGGAGACGTACGACTTCTCAGTACAGGTATTAACCTTGTTTTGTAAATAAGTTATCAGCTCGTGCATTCCCTTTCGCTTTTACTAATGGACATCCAAGCGACCTCATTTCTTCCAAAGGTTAAAAGAATCGCCTCCCATTATCCAGTCGGGGGGGTCCAAGTAAATCATGCTCCATTAGGCTGTCTTATCAAGTTCTTCTCCATCCTTAATTTGTCGCCTTGAATTATGGTGATGATCTTCTGGAAGGCTCAGAGAGTTGGGGCTCCTCGCTGATGTACGATCGGAGGTGAGGGGGTGGGCAGGGGGGGTGAAGGGATTGGGGAGTGGGGGGAGGGGAGGATGGGGGTTAGGGGCCGAGAAGAGTAACGCCAGCAGGTACAGAGTAAGAGCAGCAGCAGCAGCAGCAGTGGCAGCAACAGCCTACGATATCGCTCATGCTAATTGGGTTTATCCAGTTGGGCCAATTATACCCAGATTAAGTATAACGCCAGGAGCATATCAATCTATCGAATGATGCCGGTAATTCCGATGATCAGAGGATAAATTCTTCCTCCAGCCTTTGGTCGAATGAAGGCTAAATCTGCGGATTTGTAAAGAGGCCGGCATCGATGAGACTGGATCTAATAATGAAGGGCTTTGAAGAGGGTTGCGGGAGGGTGCGGGGAAGCGGAGGGAAAGAGAAAGAGTTTGGGAGGAAAGGAAAGAAAAAAAAAAATCAGACCTCATAAGCGATTTAATTTTGAATCTGTATGCAAATGTGATTTCTTTGAGCCTTATTGATGGTGACGTCAGCGTCGCGATTTCTAGGAGCTGGGAGGTTGTAACGTGATTCGGTTGTATGGAAATTGTATTTTGGCGGTTGTTGGCAGACATTCTCTTCTATGTCAGCCTTGCTCACACACCCACCCTCGCCCTTGGAATATTTGAGCAGCTCGATGATGACCTTTGAAACTGGGACGCCAGTTCATTCTGTCTTTAATGCAATGAAGTGCTTCCAGGCGCTTCAGTTGACAAGTTAATCAACGCCAAAGCAGCTTGTGTGCGAATTGGTCTATGTTGTTGTCCTTGCGACTAGTTTTGTGTTGTTGCTTTCCGGCGTTGTTTTATCAGTCTGTGTATCTATTTATTTATGAGTCGTATAACCTCTTTGATGTTTCTTTTTTCACTTTTATTTTTTTACCATTCATTATTCAGTATAGACTATTATTATTATTATTATTACTTCACATAACATATCAAGCATGAAACCTCACCTAAAAAAATGCAGTTTCACACCATCTTTATAACCTACGCATTATTATTATTATTATTATTATTATTATTATTATTATTATTATTATTATTATTATTATTATTATTATCGACTCGTATATTTACGGAGTGAAATCGAAAGTTGCTGTAACAATCAATAGCTCGGAAATGGCGGAGATTTAGGAATGAAACCTAATTATTCTTCGAAGAACGAAAATGTTATTTGGTAAAATAATAAGTAAACAATGATAGCAATCTACGGTAGGTGATGGTCTGATTACAGGAGATATTGCATTTGTATAATATATAATATATATATATATATATATATATATATATATATATATATATATATATATATATATATATATATATATATATATATATATATATATATATATATATTATATATATGTCTGCGTGGTCATGTTACTATGTGGACCTTCACTGAATCCAGCTGAGAAAATGACTAGTGTTATTAACCAGCTTAGCAAGAAAAGGGTATAAATATTTTTCTTAATGAATTAAAATAAATCAATGAAAAAAAAAGAATTTTAAATTCATTTCCAGTCAGTGTGTAGATATACAAAGCCTAATAAAACGAACATTTTGAATTTTGAATTCATTCCAATCATTTGAACATGACACTAATAATCATTGTTTTCTCTGCATTAAATAAAATAACGAATTTTGAATTCATTCCAATCATTTGTAGATTGTGCAAGTGATCATTGTCTTCACTGCATTAAATAAAATAACGAATTTTGAATTTATGCCAGTCATTTGTAGGTTGTACAAGTGATCATTGCCTTCACTGCATTAAATAAATACATTTTGAATTCATTCCAGTCATTTGTAGATTGTGCAAGTAATCATTGTCTTCATTGCATTAAATAAATACATTTTGAATTCATTCCAATCATTTGCAGATTGCGCAAAGTCTCATAAAACAAATTGCAGAAGACGACGCCGATAATACTTGTCTCCGCGCCACTTAGCATCCCAGGGCAAGCACTTCCTCAGGGGTGGAATCCTCAACAGATTTCCCGATTGATAAGTTCCTCCCGTTGGGTCATTGTCCTCCAACCATTGTATCCCCCGAAGTAATTGGGCTTTTCCCCAAAGGGGCATCCCCCATTGACTGCCGACCTCCCACCGGGCTTCTCTCTCATAAAACCTCTTTACTCGAAAAGCGTTTTCCATAAAGGCTATTCTTCGGGTTCCAGCCAGCCACAGCGGTATGCTGTCAGCCACAACGCCAACGAACATTGATAATGATGATGATGGTGATGATGATAGTGGGAGAAGTAGCGGTAAAGGTAGTAGCTGTGGCAGTAGTGATAGCGGTAACAGAAGTAGTGATTGCAGTAACAGAAGTTGGCGATTTATTGTGCTGTTTATGGAATACAGTGAAAAGCCACAGCTCCAACGAATATTGATAATGATGATGATAGTGGGAGAAGTAGCGGTGATAGTAGTAGTTGTGGTAGGTAATAGTAGTAGTGATTGCAGTAACAGTAGTTGACGATTTATTGTGCTGTTTATGGAATACAGTGAAAAGCCACAACGCCAACGAACATTGGTAATGATGATGATGGTGATGATGATAATGGGAGAAGTAGCGGTAAAGGTAGTAGCTGTGGTAGTAGTGATGGCGGTAATAGTAGTAATGATTCCGGTGACAGTAGTTGGTCATTTATTGTGCTGTTTATGTAATGCAGTGAAAACCACAACACCAGTGAATAATGATAATGATGACAATAATAATGGTAGAAGTAGCTGTAATAGTAGTAGTAGTAGTGATGGCGGTAGTAGTAGTAATGATTGCAACAACAGTAGTTGGCGATTTACTGCGCTGTTTATGTAATGCAGTGAAAAACCATAACACCAGTGAACAATGATAATGATAATTGCAGAAGTAGCTGTAATAGTAGTGATTGTAGTAGTAGTAGTGATGGCGGTAATAGTAGTAATGATCGCAGTAACAGTAGGTGGCGATTTACTGCGCTGTTTTTGTAATTCAGTGAAAAGCCACAACACCAACGAATAATGATAATGATGATGATAATAATAGTGGTAAATGTAGCATTAACTGTAGTAGTAGTGGTATCAGTAATAGTAGTAGTGATAGCAGTAATGGCAGCTGGCATTTATTGTGCATTTTATATAATGCTGTTACATCCACAACGCCAACGATTATTGATAATGATGATGATGATAATAATAGTATTAGAAGTAGCGGTAATACCAGTAGTAGCGGTAGCAGTAATAGTAGTAGTAATAGCAGTAATGGTAGCTGGCATTTATTGGGTTGTTTATGTTATGCAGTGAAAAGCCGCAACACCAATGAATAATTATAATGATGATGATAATAATAATGGCAGAGGTAACATTAATTGAAGTGGTGGTGGTAACAGTAATAGCAGTAGTGATAGTAGTGATAGCAGTAACAGTAGTTGGCATTTATTGTGCTGTTTATGTAATGCAGTGAAAAGCCACAACACCAATGAATAATGATAATGATGATGATAATAACAGTGGTAGCGGTAGCAGTAATGATAATAGTGGTAAAGCAACAGTAGTAGTGATAGCAATAATAGCAGTTGGGTTTTAATTTTCTGTCAATATAATCCAATAAAACATTAAAGATACGGCGAATACGTATGATTAGGAAATGTATTACATATTGCAACAATTACAAACAAATTATAACATTTATTACATGAAATACATTTTAAGTGAAAAATTAATAATAAAATCATAGCTTTTGTAGTATGAGGGAAAAAAATATGATGAGATCATTGAATGTGAATCGCTGAAATCGAGACGATGAGGTTTAGTTCCTTAATTCGGTGCTATTTTGGCTTGTTATCTAAGCATCACCTACTCCGAGGTGCTAGTACTAAGCATGGCGGAAGCTCCTTGGGACGCCGTGTTTAGTACTAGCCCCTCGGGGATCAAAGTATTATACACACCCATTTTTATATTGTGTGGTAGACAAATTATATTAATAAACGATATCTTCGTGCGGCCGTCTACTTTACATTTACCATGCGGTGTTTAGTACTAGCACCTGGGAGTGGTAACGTTTAGATAACAAGCCGAAGTAGCAGCCTTAATCGCATGATTTAGACAAGAAAGTAACTTAGAATTCGCGTCTAGGAATACGTCAATATTATCTGGTTTTGAGTCGCAACGACAAAGCTAAGGGAAGATGCATAGCGGTGACAATAGAGCGGTCGCAGCGTTCATTTGAACTAAACTAAATTGCATTAAAGATTGTTACTTATATTTACGAAAAATGTCATCAGTAGAAGTATCATATTACTGCTTTAGGTAACAACAATATTAGCAATGGCAACTGATAGTAATGACAGTGCTATTTCTTAGTAATAAGACTTCATGAGCCATTCTTGATAGCTTCTTGCCCTACAAATACTGCTAGTAAGAGTAGTACAATACTGTTACTATTGCTATACTACTACTAGTAAGAGCAGTACGGTTACTACTGCTACTAGTAACAGCAGTACTGTTACTACTACTATCCTACTACTAGTTAGAGCAGTATTCAAAACCGCAGTAGCGCAGGCTCTGCCTTTTAGAGACACCGTAGAAATGACAGCGGCAGCGCAAGAGTATAGGACCTTCCTTCCTTCCCTCTTGGTAGCGCAGTATAGCAGCTCTATTACCAGCCTCAGCCATAACAGAGGCGTCCTTTTCAGTAGCGCTACTGCTGCTGCTGCTGCTGCTGGTGCGGTGTGACCCTGGGCCTATAGGAAATGGAAACTGAATTATTAAGCAGAAGGGAGTTCCCTCAGGTGCTCTATTGAAGCTGACCAGAGGGTCTCCTCTCATGTTGCCGGTACACATTAGACGTGGTATGCGCTCCGCTTTCTTCTTTCGTTATTGAGGTTAATATTCCGCCTGTTTATTCGTCTCTCTCTTTCTCTCTTTCTCTCATTTCTCTCGTTGCTTTCTCTCTTCTCGGAGGTCTTTCCCGAAAGGTAATTATTTTGCAGGTAATTTGATTTTTTTTTTTTTATATTATTTTTGATGTTCCATTTGCTATGCTCGTAAGATTTATCTCTCTCTCTCTCTCTCTCTCTCTCTCTCTCTCTCTCTCTCTCTCTCTCTCTCTCTCTCGTATACTTGGATGAAAAAATATATATTTTGATATTATAAGCGTAGTACGAAATTATACTGCTATTACACATATGCTTATTATTTTCTCTGTACTTTATCCTTGAATAACTTAGCCAATTTCCAGACTGG
Source organism: Macrobrachium rosenbergii (assembly GCF_040412425.1). Taxonomy (NCBI): domain Eukaryota; kingdom Metazoa; phylum Arthropoda; class Malacostraca; order Decapoda; family Palaemonidae; genus Macrobrachium; species Macrobrachium rosenbergii. Next base: position 22,602,244 of record NC_089768.1, on the reverse strand, counting down.
AACGCAATAGAAACATATTGGGAGAAAAAAAAGATCCGAAGCGTCACCTGTATCTCTCTTGCAGCAACCCAACACACAGACGCACACACACACACACACACACACACGCGCGCGCGCGCGCCGGTCTGTATACCTCGAGTCAAATGGCAGTGCATCCGGGCAAAAAACTCTCCATCGATACATTATTATTATCGAGTCATTATTATTATTATTATTATTATTATTATTATTATTATTATTATTATTATTATTATTATTTAGATGCAAAGGGAGAGATATACCAGTCTGCCGAAACTTGGGTTGATAGACGGAATATTTGTAAAACACAGTTTTAGAGTTACCAGTTATATTCTTTAGTCATGGGATACAAAATGGTCAAACAGTCTGACATTTCAATAACGGTGTATTTCTCCTATATCAGGAATTCATTCAGCCGTACGAAACTGCATATGCAAATTGAGTTGTAAACTTTAATAACCGATAGCAGTATTCCTGTGATTGAAGTAACATTCTTTCATCACAGCCAGCTCTTTCTAGATATACAAACTCTTTCAAGCTCACTGTTCTATCTTGCTAGATTATAAAAGGGGTGATTTGTTTCTCAAATTCATTACACTAACTCCACGAGAATGGTCCAAAGGACTCGATCAAGGAACACAATGAATACTCATTCAAATATAATTCAGTCTTATATCGAGGATTTTCATATTCTATATTAAGATGGTGGCAAAAATGTATCAGTAAATACAGTTCTCGCTGATACAGTTTTGTATTAAGATGTTTATCAAACAGTTTTGTATTAAGATGGTTGCATATTGTATTAGCGAAGACAGATCTCACTGGTACAGTTTTGTGATAACATGGTTGCAAAACTGTATCAGTGAATACTGTTCTCACTGATAACGTTTTTTTTTGTTTTGTTTACAAAACTGTATCAATGAATACAGTTCTCACTGATACATTTTTGTGATAACACGGTTGTGTTCTCACTGATAACGTTTTTTTTGTTTTGTTTACAAAACTGTATCAATGAATACAGTTCTCACTGATACATTTTTTGTGATAACACGGTTTGCAAAACTGTATCAGTGAATACTGTTCTCACTGATAACGTTTTTTTGTTTTGTTTACAAAACTGTATCAATTACATTTTTGTGATGGTTGCAAAACAGTGAATACTGTTCTCATGATAACGTTTTTTTTGTTTTGTTTACAAAACTGTATCAATGAATACAGTTCTTTTATCAGTGAATACTGTTCTCACTGATAACGTTTTTTTTTGTTTTGTTTACAAAACTGTATCAATGAATACAGTTCTCACTGATACATTTTTGTGATAACACGGTTGCAAAACTGTATCAGTGAATACTGTTCTCACTGATAACGTTTTTTTATTCAGATGGTTGCAAAACTATATCAGTGAATGCAGTTTTCACTGATACAGTTTTGTATTAATGGTTGCAAGACTGTATCAGTGAATGCAGTTCTCACTGATAAAGTTCTGTAATAAATGCTGCAAAACTATATCAGTGAATACAATTCTCACTGATACAGTTTTGTATTAAGATGGCTGCAGGCTGTATCAGTGAATGCAGTAGTCACTGATACAGTTTGGTATTAAGATGGCTGCAGAACTGTGTCGGTTTTCACTGTAAAGTTCTCACTGATACAGTTCGGTAATCATTTTAACACAGAATATGAACTATGCCAGTAAATCTATGCCTGTGAGCATCTGGCAACAATCTACCAGCTTCATTTCTCGTTATAATGTGGTTCGGATTCCACAATAAGCTGTAGGTCCCGTTGCTAAGTAACCAATTGGTTCTTGGCTACGTAAAATAAGTCTAATCCTTCGGGCCAGCCCTAGGAAAGCTGTTAATCAGCTCAGTGGTCTGGTAAAACTAAGGTATACTTAACTTTTACTCTGGATGAAGTAGATCGTTCTTGATGACGTTTTAACAAAGTCACTTACGGATATTTTGGTAAAATGAATATCTGATATTGTTAAATCACAGATGAGTGTGGCTAACGTACCTGCGGAACTTTGGATTTTGTTTTGTTAGCTAATCGTTTAAGTGAGCTGATTTATACTAGAAAAAATAAATATCAAGATTCCTGAGCATGAAATCCTTCCTGACATCTTTGCGCACTCCTTCTTAGGGCCGAAGACGAGACAAGGCAGGAAGAAGACGAACGTGTTTGTGGTGGGTAATAAAGGGATAAGCATCAACGACTCAGGAAGTCAGGAGAGTAATAAGAAATTGAACAATAACAGCAGTACAAATATCGCCAACAATATCGACGCAAAGCTACAACAGTCATGACTGACACCTGCGGGGGGTAAAAACGACAATAATCTGTAAAAAAAAAAAATCCAATTAATTTTAGACGAAGAAAGGAAGAGAGGGAAAGAGGGAAAAATTTGACGCCTTCTTAGGTAGCGTCACAAAGACAAACACACACACACATACACATACAAACACACACACGTCATATCCAATCTAATACCTAATGTAATTCTCGATCAAGATCACCGAAGATGATTGTGCTATTGATTTTTCTTGCGAGGGATTATGGAAACCACCTCCCAGAGCGCCTTTCTCTCTCTCTCTCTCTCTCTCTCTCTCTCTCTCTCTCTCTCTCTCTCTCCTGGCTGAAGGAGTGCGGTCCCTGGGAAAAGGTTGTTAATACTGGAAAGGTAAACATTATTGATATGATTTACTGTACAAGAGCGCTTAAAGGCAGATACATATATACATACATTCAGTCACAGGCACATAAATAAGTACACTGACGCAATCGTTGCTTTATTCGTCCACTGCCTGCTGGATTAGTAATGGAAATCATTGTGTAAAAAATTCCATAGTCTTTACGATGCGTCGCACATTCTTACAATGTTCTTATCTGGAGTGGATGTAATCAGGTGGATTGAATCATGTGTTTTTATTTTATTTTTACTTTTATTTATTAATATTTTTATTTATTTTATTATTTTTTTTTTGCTTTAGTGTGATTCATGATGCTGCAACTAATTCTAATCTAAGATTTTAACATCCACCTTTTTTCTTCTAGGTCTCAAAGCCTTAAACAATAATAGTCATTATGATTTTATAACATTCCCGGTACTCTTTCCCATTCTTTCTTCATATCCAAACCTTTTCAGCACATTTTTAATCACATTTATCAGCTGTGCTCGGCAACATTTCTTTCTGTTTTCCCTCCTTTATATATAATATATATATATATTTCTTTCTGTTTTTCCCTCCTATTATATATATATATATATATATATATATATATATATATATATATATATATATATATATATATATATATATATATATAATTTGTATGCACTCTAGAACTTACACGAGATTTCTAAAAATTTCTCCTGGCTCCATTATTACTTCATAAATTTAGACTTTCCTCTCATTTAAAACTCTCCTTTTAACTTGTGATATCTGAAAAGCTTCACTCTGTTTTATTTGCCTCTCGTAAAGTGTGAGACAGCTCTTTATCTATTCTGCTTTGACTTAGAATACACAAAAGTATAAAACATTTGCTAAGTTCTAACCTCTGCCCTTTGGTCGTTCGCACAGAAACCTAGCATTGACTTTCGTAATCTTCTGGTATTTTCGTTTCTGTTCTGTTCTTTCAAACCTTTTCGGTAGCTACCGCTTCGTCTCGGTATTACTAACCAGTCTTTTTGATTTTCAGACTCCAAGTATTATATCTTTTCTCTATATGCTCGTGTCTTACGTAGCAAACATGTGCAAAGGTCTTACATGTTATTCCTTAGTTTCCTTGATCTGTAAAACCATAAATGTATTAAATGACCACAGGGATAACATGCCCTTTAAGTTTACGTGCTCTCTCTCTCTCTCTCTCTCTCTCTCTCTCTCTCGGATTCCACAATCTCCCGTTCTCAATTGGTTCTTCTCTCGTAAAAAGTCCTAATCCTCTCAGGGCCAGCCCTAGGAGAGCTGTTATGATTAAAATACTAAAACTTTTTTTAACTCTCTTCTCATTTTTACACCATTTTTTGATGCTGATTTGGTTTTAGCAGGCAACAGTGTATACAATGCATCACATTACTTTCCATAAAAAAAAGTACCCTGAAGATGACTTGGGAATAAAAGCTAAAAGTCTTGGTACCTCCTTTTATTTTCACGCGAGGACTTTTTGTATACCTCATCCACGGGACCATTGTGGAAATACAAGAATTACTTTCCATATTCCATCGACAAATCTCTATCCATTCTATTCTAATCGTTCATTCGCGTCGTGCAGACTTTACCCTTTCCTCAGGCGGCTGTTGCTTAACAGGCACCTCAAGCTTCCCCCGTCCAAATGACCATTGCTCTTTCTGTGAGATCCTCATTCATACTTATTTTCCAGCTTTAGAATGCTCTCAGACGGGGAAATATTAAGCCGATTTCCAACTAGCCTAGCGGGAAGAATGCCAAGGCCACAGAACATCCATCCAGTTGAAAGCTATTGCACGCATTGTTGCTCTTGCTCTTTTTAGCCAAACCCTTAAGGATAATGGAGGATAAGGAAGGAAGGAAGGGAAGGAAGGAAGGAAGGAAGGAGGAAGGAAGGAAGGAAGGAAGGAAGGAGGGAAGAAAGGAAGGAAGGAGGGAAGAAAGGAAGGAAGGAAGGAAGGAAGGCAGGAAGAAGGAAGGAAGGAAGGCAGGAAGAAGGAAGGAAGGAAGGCAGGAAGAAGGAAGGAAGGGGAACTGTTCATTCATGTGAATTCAATCGCTGGCTTTTGCCAGCATCTGTAAATTCAGCATATGGTTATTTTCTTTATAATGATAGACAGTACCTCCTCCATCCTTAAAAACCCCACCACTCCTTTTAGGTTATTTCTTTCATAATTGGCTCGACTTGCAAATTTTCTGCTTTATCTTAACTGAAACGTTTCACTTTTTTCTAAATCACTCTGAAGTTGTATTAGTTTTCCCAGTTTTTTTTTTTTTTTTGATGGATCGTTTCACCTTTTTTCTAAATCACTCTAAAATTGTTTAAGTTTTCCCAGTTTTTTTATGGAACTTTTCACCTTTTTTTCTAAATCACTCTAAAGTTGTTTAAGCTTTCCCAGTTTTTTTTAATGGATCGTTTCACCCTTATCTAAATCACTCACAATGTTTTCTTTAGTTTTCCCATTTTCTTCTTCCAATTTTGCGATAAGCAGACAAAGTATCAACACGTTATTTTTTTTCCTTGCTTATAGTGATAATATATTAACTTAAATGTGAATGAGAAAATTATATCATTACTATACATTATCAAAAAATGACTCGAGTCAGCTGCTGAATGGCACAATTTACATGGAACTGCCATTGCAGTTAGATTAGTCTACTCATTCATCATGGACTTTCGTCTAGCAGTCTGTATGTAACAACATGAAGAGGTTGTGAGGAGGTTGGTATATTTGGCAACACTGTTTTAGCCTTCAACTCAACAACACACAACCAGAGAGAGATCGCAGGCCTTCTGGAAACGTGCATATATCAAACACCATTGCAAGCTTCTTTTCCCTGAGGCCACTCTCTAAGAAGTCATTTTAACAAAAAGAATTTCTGCACCCAACTCAAACCCACAGTTACACAATTATCTTCCTTTAGCTTTCGAAGTGAGTGATGTGGAATTTTGCTAGTTGGTATCCACGCGAACTCAAGTTCCTTTTATGGTAATTTTTGTAAAGCCGAATAAATCTTTCCATAGAAGACGAGCAACGGAGAAAACTGAAAATTTCGTTTCTCGATTCGGAGTCTGGAAGGAAAGTACAGTATAACCGTTTCCCTTCTGAGAATGGTAGATCCTACGTATCCTATAAGCTTAAGTGGAGATTACGGGAACCACAGCGTGTTTTAAAAATACATATCCCATAGTCTTTGGGTGATGCTGGTTCTCGGTACAACAATAACTGCGCGTAAAATTTAAACAAACATATTTTTCAGCGCGTTGTTTATCAGAAGAAAAACGAATGTTTGATGTCGGTCAGAATCAAACGCCTAGTTTTAAACTTTCACATAATGAGGTAATTTTTATGTTATTCGTTTTGGAGTCGACTTTTATCAGCTACTAATGAATTTGCGACAAACACGGGGTTAAAATTGGAGATGGTATTTTTGTTTCTCCTTGATATCCGAGATTCAAAAAGTGTGAAATCATAGGTTACATAGTTCCAAGCGATGAAGCTTTGGTGGTCGTATCACACATGGACGAAGAAAACAGATATTCGGCCATGTTTTTATTTTTTCGGTTTTTTCTTTTTTCGTTTTATTTATCATCCATATGGAATAATTGTTATTGACCGCCATCTGTTTGAATGTTTGTTTTGGGAGTGTGTTGGTGGGGGGAGGGACGGTGGGGTGGGGAAGGAATGGGGGTGAGGGGTGGACGGCAATTGAGCCCCGCATAATCATCTAATTGATGTTCCCTATCTCTTTGAAAGGCGCCGTAATTGTTGCTTGTTAAAAGGGCACAGACTTGTGTTGCTATATTGTGAGAGGCTAATGAAACTATATCAATAATTGTTAGCAAGTATGCAATATAGGGAAAGCCGACGGGGCCCAATATTGACGGTGATTGCTAATTGTTTATCGGATACCGGCATGTCTCTCGCCCGGCTCACCCAGCGCTGGTGGTGTGTGCAGTGAAACTGTTCGATAGAGGCAGTTTGTCAGCTTGAACCAGGGCTTTGAAATCTATGCGTGAGGCTGGACTCCAGGTACATCTCCAGTAAAAGAAGGTGAATGGTAATCTTGATCACTAACTATACCTTCCTTGTGCTTGAAAATTCTACGCCTCTGTCAGAGTTCCGAAACGTTCCCCGATTGATAAACTACAGTTATAGTTGATTAAATGTTTTGCTATAGATCATCTACTCTTTTTTCAAAGAAAGGCGAATGGGACAGACATACTGAACTCCCATGCATACCTTGTGCCTTAAAGAGCAGGGAATCTTACAAATCTGAAATCCAGGAGAAATGGGAAAATTCCAAAGCTTGAAAATAGAAAGAAATAAAAATTCATCCAACTGAGAAACACAAGGATTGCTAATCTCCACGGAGTAGGTGTGGGAGAGGGTGGCCAGGCGGGTGTAACCCTTGATAAGGAGTGACCACTTTTTGGCAGAGAGAAAGGATCTCGAGAAGTATATAAATATAATAGCGATGATTCGACGAACTGGCTTTAATTCAATCCTTTCAAGAAGGAAAACAGGAAGAAGTATAAGTCTTGAGTCGTATCTCTAAGTCATGATATTGAATTATGGTTAATGTTAAGATTGGTTTGTTCTTACAGTAGTATAATATAATACACATGAGTAATTACCCAGCAAATGTACATAAGGAGTAACTCGACCTTGGGATACACAAGAACATTAAAAAATATTCGATAGACAATTGTATTAGAAGCAACGGTGAAGTCTGTTTCTACTACCACATAAAAATAGTAGCGGTAAGAACTAAGGTGGTGTAGTAGTAGTAGTAGTAGTAGTAGTAGCAGTAGTAGTAGTAGTAGTAGTAGTAGTAGCAGCAGATATACGTATCCATTGACATGATGTCTGACAGGTAGTTTCTTCCTTTCTCTCTGCAATTTTTAAGTACTCATGTGATTTCAGTTTGTCGTGAAGAATATATAAAATTTCACCCATAATTGCTTTATTTTGAAATGTAACTGATTAACTTAAGTTTATTTACTTGAGGATATCAAAAGGTATGACTCATTTTGCTGTTAAAACATTCTTTTCACAATTATTCTTGCTTGCGTTGATGATGGCGTCTGGATTTCATAAAAGAAGGAACAGCAACATCAGATTGAAGCAAATGACAGACTGGGACAAAACCATCTTCAAAAGCATGAATTTAAGATTGGTCATAAAGCTCGCATTCCTGAGAATGTGTAGATCTAAACACGGTTTAACCTTTCAAGAAAAATTTAACAACAAACAAAGGCCCTGGTAAAGAGAATGAGGGGTGACGCCTTGCAAATGGCAACATCTCATCAATAACCCTAATCTGATGAATCTGCCATTACCAATCTTACTCGGTCAATATTCCACACATTGCTCTGAATAATTTCTAAGTACGGTCTACGTGGACAGCCACACGGACGAGCGCTTTCGCCAGCTCCTTTCAAAACCGAAAGATGGAATTTTTTTTTACATCTCTAGACCATAGTTTCAAAGCCAGTGAGCACTATAGGCCTATAGCACAGGACGGAAATTTCGCGATCCACAAGGACATGGCTACATTTCATTCCAGATGGGGCTGATGTAGTGAAGGGGGATAGAGAGAGGGAGGGTGAAGGTCGTAACAGATGGGCCTTCGAGGTCGAACCAGGGGCACAAGTCGTTCCTAAAACAGATTGTCTGATTAGGAATTGAATTTATCGAACTGGACAGGGCACAGTTTCATACATTTTCATCTTAATCCACCTGTTCATTACCTATTTCCTGCACATAACTTTTCCAGGAAATCCGACCAGCTGTCCGTTTTCTTCGAAAAATCAAATATCACCTGCAACATGCAATGCGCTTGGCAAAGAACTCATCTTCCAGGGTGAACAGCAAAGGTTATGGGAGTATGAGGCGGGGTGAGGATGAGAGAGAGAGAGAGAGAGAGAGAGAGAGAGAGAGAGAGAGAGAGAGGTCGAGGACTCCACCCGCGTGTCTCTGGTAAGCGACGCGCGGGAAGGCCGTTAGCTTTGCTCTTTGTTGTCGGTTCTTCATGATTCTAGAGGTTATCATACTCTCTCCCCGAGCTCGCGCGTTGATTTTCCGGCGTCCTGGAAGCGTTGTGAACTTGTGGAGAGAAAACGATCGCATTACGCACTAAATCACTCTATCATAATTTGCACGACCATTGAACGGCCGTTTTAAAACGCGGGAAAGTAGGCCGATAGGAAAAAAAGAATGTGACGAAGGATACCGCTTGATTTATCGCCTGAGATTGACGTTGGTATGTCATCTATTCGTACCTGCAATGGTCGTTGAGAACAAATGAGCTGCGATTTATAGACAACGCGAACGTCCTTGAACTTCCCCGTTCACCGTTCACAGTTCACGCAATGTTAAGGGACGAAGGATAATTCCCTTGTCTACCAGGAGAATCTCGAGTACATTCACACACACACACACACACACACACACGCACACGATTCCGCTTAACAACAAGAACAATAAGTATTTTCCTTTCCCTTTTTGTTACTTTAGGTCTTCGACCATCCGAATTCTTCCCATTCATGTTATTGAGACACTTTCCATTAACATTTAAAACGTTCACAGCTTGAGTAGGCGATGCGCTATTTGCTTCTGAAGTTCAGTGAACTTCTGCCCTTAGAGTGCATTGCCCTTGAAGAGGTTTTTCGGAAATGCAAATGGCTTTTGCGTGCTACGTTAACGGGTTGGGGAACTGAGTTTTACTTTCGTTTTTTTAAAGTTAATTTGACCACAAACTTAGGTTTTCCTAAGAGTTTTTGACCGCATTAAATCCCCTACCCCACACCTGATTAATTCTACTTTTTTGACATTTTTATTCTTATGTATAACTCATTATTATTTGTTCTCTTAATGATTATGATTTAAAAAGAGCTTATCCTTCCACGACAAGTTACGACAAACCTCTCATCCCCTTTCTATTGGTTCTGATGCTTACACAAAATGGAATATCAAACAACAGGATCTTCTAACCGGCTCTCCGTTTCCTATGACCACGGACGCATACATGATTCTTTTCCATAGCTCTTATTTATTTTTTTATTCTTTTGCCTTATGTAGGGCATTCAGCTCACCTACCTGCTTGCCCTTCAAGGTTTACCGAAGGTTAATGACCGGACATGTTCCCAGAACAATATGAGAATCTGTCCGATACTTATCGTGCCTGTCACATTGCACGTAAAGATCAAACGGAGATGGACTTTTTCCCCTTCCTTACCTTCTGACCATTCCCTCTCTTTACGTAGACCGAGGGCAGACCTGTTGTTCTCTTGTTACTAACAGACCTGCCAGATCATGGTCTAAGAAAGACCCTGTGCCTGATACTTCTCCAGGTAAATGTCATTTCTGGCCTCGTAGGGATAGTGTTATATCGAAGCATTATGGGAAATATGTTATTGATGCAATGGCAATTTATATCATTGTCTGGGATGAGCTGGTTGCAAGTTCGTGCACTGTGTTGCCAAGACTATTCAGCTTCACGAGGTTTAGAACGTTCGCCCGTACATTATTAGTCCCATGAGCTAGAGAGTAGTCCTATCAGATCAATGTTTCTTTGCGTTTGAATACGTCTTATTAATTGGATATTTTAGTGAGTTTGGTCCCAATTTGATTATAATTAACAGTTCGGGTAGCTAAATGTATTCTCACCGTCTCAGAAATGTTACGACACAATGAACAAGGCATAAGATAACGCGCCGTGACCTTTGAAATTAAAGCTACTTCCAGTTACCCTAATTTTCCAGGCCTCCTATCCAGCAGATTGTATAACACTCCAGATGGTTCTAACCTAGAAATTCGGCAATATCAGTGTCTTAATTACATCTTGATTACTCGTAGGCCTGATTACAAATACAATGAAATGATCACCCTAGGGAGAGAGAGAAAGTTGAAGACGATAGTCTGTGGGATGATGGGAAGGTGGTTGAGAGAGAGAGAGAGAGAGAGAGAGAGAGAGAGAGAGAGAGAGAGAGAGAGAGAGAGTTGTAGACGATAGTCTGTGGGGTGATGGGAAGGGGGTTGAGAGAGAGAGAGAGAGAGAGAGAGAGAGAGAGAGTTGTAGACGATAGTCTGTGGGATGATGGGAAGGTGGTTGAGAGAGAGGGAGTTGAGAGAGATAGTCTGTGGGGTGATGGGAACAGGGTTGAGAGAGAGAGAGAGAGAGAGAGAGAGAGAGTTGAAGACGATAGTCTGTGGGGTGATGGGAAGGGGGTTGAGTCAGAGAGAGAGAGAGAGAGAGAGAGTTGTAGACGATAGTCTGTGGGGTGATGGGAGGAGAGAGAGAGAGAGAGTTGAAGACGATAGTCTGTGGGATGATAGGAAGGTGGTTGAGAGAGAGAGAGAGAGAGAGAGAGTTGAAGACGATATTCTTCCGGGTGATGGGAAAGTGGTTGAGTCAGAGAGAGAGAGAAAGAGAGATGAAGACGATAGTCTGTGGGATGATGGGAAGGTGGTTGAGTCAGAGAGAGAGAGAGAGAGAGAGTTGAAGACGATAGTCTGTGGGGTGATGGGAAGGGGCTGGGTCAGAGAGGTAGAGAGGGAGGGAAAGTTCAACCAAGGAGTATACAGTATACCCATCCACCTCTTCTTGCTGCCAACCTTCCTCAACTTCTTTGCCGTCGTTGTCGTGAAGGGCTGGGCCCACCTTATGCATTACTTACCAGCCCAGGCGCCCATTGTCATAACCATCTTCCACCCAAGGTTACCTACCTGCGAAGCTCATCGTAGATTTGATCCGTTGATACGGATTGACCCGTTGAGGAACTATCACACGCATCCCTCTCTGCCTCTCTTTCTCTATGTTCACACACACACACACACACACACACACACACACATATATATATATATATATATATATATATATATATATATATATATATATATATATATATATATATATATATATATATATATATATATATAGAGAGAGATTCGACTAGTTACTTTTTACCACATACATGTCTAATTTTTAGCAGTAACAATGACCTCTTAACCTCTCGGTTTCTTCAAACTTTGGGAACGATTGCCAATACTGAGCCTCTTAATATATGCTTAAAAATCACAGTAAATGTACGTGACTTCCGTATGTAAGCGAATACCACAGGAAAATGACAGGCGGAAGTTCAGTACTGAACTGGTATTCGCTTATATATATATATATATATATATATATATATATATATATATATATATATATATATATATATATATATATGTGTGTGTGTGTGTGTGTGTGTGTGTGTGTGTGTGTGTGAGTATGTATTTGGTTAATACCACAATACAGCAAACTCTCACTGACTTTATATGCATTTGGGGAGAGTTTTCTTTGATTAGTCCGTGCAAAGTCAGCTTTCATAGTGGCATACGGATTTTGGTTTCATTTTAAAGTCGAATTGCTGTACTTTGCTGCAATGTTTTCCAAAAAAAAAAAATACAAATTGAAAATCAAAAGGTGGGTTTAATTTATCTAAAAACAAAAATGTTCATACTTTCCAGAAAAATGTTTTTGCTAATAATAACGTATAATCATATGAATAATTCACCAAACTAAATTGTGATAATTTGGCTTTCCAGTGATATATGGCTTATTGCTATTTATACTAAGCATTCCACAGTAAAATGTAAAAAAAAAAAAATTAAAAAATTTTTTATGATTACCGAGGACCCTTTTCATGATATCTTCCTTTGACTGATGCGGAGAGATAGCTTTCATAATCAGATTTTTATTTTGATATCATTATGAAAGTGAATAGTTGTACTTTATCGTTATGTTTAAAAAAAAATAAAAAGTGAAAATAAAATATCAGACGGACAATTCGAATTATAAAAGAACACGCTATATTTTGCTTTAAACAAGTATTGGTCAAAATGGGGTAATGCAAATACAAAAATTTTAATGTGCAACGGAGGAAAACTGATGAATGTCCTTCCCACCTTATATAGTTTATTAATGTTTATTTCAGCTATTGCGCAGTCAAAAATATTACTGTCCTTTTTTTAACGTATGTGAAAGTGGAGGTTCCCGAAGGTGTGATTCCTCCATTAACCAAAAAAGTTCTGCAGGTCTGAAATTCCTAGTCTTATGATCTTCTCCAATCTGGTTGCAACCCACTGCGGTCTACTAACTACCAACAATCTAACCCAATACCCACGGCAATAAAGAGACAATAGCTTCCCCACCCGGGATGATGGGAATCTCGATGGGGAAGAGAAGCTATTAGTACCACTTGGCCACGAGAGATATACTGTAGGTAATGCAAGAATGTGTGTCTGAATATAAAGGAAAATTTATATACTCGGTATATAAGAATCTAATGATAAGCGGTTAATTTCATTTGATTTGCCATAAGGTGCATTTCTATTTGCAAGGAGAGTAATCTTTTTTCGTTTTATAATGTGTAAGTGTGAATTAGGATATAAAATATAACAAAGGTAGCCAGTAATTTTTTTTACATAGGACACTTGTGTATGTTGTTCGCGCCTCCGGGAATGGTCAAAGCGTAGGCTGTCTGGATTAAAGCGTTGTGATATTTTCATGTAAAAATAAAAAAAAAATGGTATATATGGAATATGTTCGGTATACGTAAATCGTTTCCTCAGTTTCATTCTCTAGAAAGATCTTCCTTCCTCCATGCTTCGTTTTCATATTCCCATTTTGTTATTTTGGGAATGATGATGCATTAACATCGTCAAAATCAATACAATCTTCATCACTGTTGTTACAGAATTTTGATGACTATTATTTATTATTTCTTTAGAATGCTTGACGTAGTCGTCACACAGTTGATAAGGATTGTTCAGAACTTCACAAATGATTAATTTTTAACAATTGATGATGAAATGTGGATAAATACAATGATTAAATGTGGATAATTACAATGATTAAATGTGCATAATTACAATGATTGCCATGATAAACATGTAAAAGCAGAAAGGAAAGCTGCTTTATGGTTAAATCGGTCAGTGTGAAATGTCGCAACAGCAGAAATGAATAACGCTGTAGGGCAAATAAGAGTGATATTTATTAATTACTTTCCAGTTTTCAATAATTTAAAATAGAACGCAGATGAATAACCACGACGACATGTGCAACAAATGTATGATACATGTCAAAGTTATTTATTGACTCCAATTTGAAACAAAGGGCAAAGTGGCTTGACGTGTTCTCTTTGTTTGTGTTTTATTCTTCTGCTTCTTTATTAGCATGTCCCGTCCTGTCCTGACCTTGTGTGTCTTCAGCAGGCCTAACGTGATGGATAGAAATAAAAAAACAATTGTTCGTCTGCTACTTTTTATCGCCGCCCGTCTAGAATCTTCTATACCCTTTTCCATCTCTCTCTCTCTCTCTCTCTCTCTCTCTCTCTCTCTCTCTACTTACTGTCTTCCGTATAGGATCTTCTACTCTCTCTCTCTCTCTCTCTCTCTCTCTCTCTCTTTACTGTTTTTGTATCGAATCTTCTACCCTTTGCCATCTCTCTCTCTCTCTCTCTCTCCTTACTGTTTTCCGTATCGAATCTTCTACCCTTTTCCATCTCTCTATCTCTTTTTCTCTCTCTCTTTTTCTCTCTCTCTCTCTCTTTCGTATCGGATCTTCTACCCTTTCCCATACTCTCTCGCTCTCTCTCTCCTTACTGTCTTCTGTATCGAATCTTCTACACTTTTCTATCTCTCCCCCCCCTCTCTCTCTCTCTCTCTCTACTCCAGTCTTCTATATCGAATCTTCTACCCTATCCCATCTCTCTCTCTCTCTCTCTCTCTCTCTCTCTCTCTCTCTCTCTCTCTCTCTCAACTGGATACGTGATTCTTGCAGGTGTATTTATACATGAATGCAAAAGTTTATACACCTCCTCTTCATTATTATTCATCAGACTTTCCTCCAGCTCACCTGTAGTATAGCATTAACCTACAGGTAACATACACGGAGTCAATGACCATACTTCACACCTGTCTTTACTAATTAACTGCAATGAAGTTCTGACACGGATTGGTGACGCCGACATCCAGTCTACAACCTAAGCTGCTCTAACTCTGTGGCATCTGGGGTTGAGAAGGTCGTTTTATGTAGAATCCACATAAACCCTTTGAACCTTCAACAGAATATCTCCAAACTTCCTTATTCGTAATTCTGATTGTGTTAAAGTCAAGGAGATATCGTCCTTTCTTTCCTTAATCTTTTGTTTTTGGCATCTAAATATTCACTGTTTTATTAATAAAAAAAAAAGAACTATTGCTATTTTAGACAAGAAACCTACTGATCTAGTAAATAAAGTTACTCAGTTGAATCAGTAACGACCCATATGTTTTTTTTTTATTTTTTCATTAATATCTCGACCCTCTTCATGAAGATGATGAATGGGGGAAGAAGAACTAGTCCCGTCGCACTGTTTAAAGAACTAAAACTTTCTGTAATGCTGCTGTTCAGCAGCCGTTCCCTTCTTATGTGCAAACAAAGATTTATGCTTTGTGCTCCGCAAGATCTATTGTTTAGTCTCTCCCCTCTGTTACCGATGCTTTGTCACCCTCTCAGCGGGACAATGGCGTCGCCTATCGTCGCTCCTGTTATCTCCGTGGCGTTTGACAGTCTAGCGTAAGAACCTGGTAGAAGCCTCCTGCTTATGGATTTAATCCACTTCTTTTTGTAAATTCACGTCTAGATTTAAAGTAACCAGTTTTCATCTTATGTTGACTGCGCAACATGTATTGCCTTTCATAATTCTAACGGTGCTCTTCGTGGGTATGTCTTCACACTTATCCTTTCCTGCATCTGAATTTTGACCTTATTTATTCCGCCTGTTTTCGTGTTCAGGTTTCTGTCGATTATTGCATAGCCTTTTCTCTTCTTTCCTCTCCACTCAGGTGTTCACAGTGTTTGCCTGCACTAACCTTTGAGAAACTTTCTCTATCGATCGGCACTAATTTTGAAAAACATCTGGATTGGATTTTTTTTTTTTTTGTAAGTGTATTCTCTCCAAGACTTGGTCTCTACTTATTTCTCTGTACTCTCAAGCATCCATGCTTTATTGTTCGAAAATGAAAATCATTATTTCTCCAGCTTCAACCTTTTGGTGTCTAGATCTAGAATAACCCAAATTAGTCTCAGAGAAATCATAAATGCCAGATTGCTAATTAAGTTTTAGCTCTCACGGTCACTTAAACTCTATGCACACCATATCTGTCTCTATCTGGGATGTCTCGCATGCTTGAGACAGGCCTTGTGTTTTTCTTCTTGCTAGAATTCAGTTAAAGCCAAATTTCTGTTCAACGACTGATCCCATTCTTATACATACCTTATTTTTCTCTGTTGCAAGATGTCCCCAATTCTACTTCCAGTTAACAGCTTAGAAATTTTGTACAGATATGTTCATGAAATTCTGGCCACGAAAGATAGATTGTATATGATGAAAATATCAAATTGCAAACTGTGTGAAAACTGCAAAGAGCCAGAAAATGTGATGCATTTAATTTATTTCTGTAAGTGCACCAAGAAACTGATTAATTGGTTTTGTGATTCATTAAATGAATTGTGCCACACCAAGACAAAAAGTTTATTGAAAATATTAAAATTGGATTTTGAAGCACATTCAAAAAAGGACAGGAACACTACTGTAATTTTGATTTGTGACTATGTAGTTGGGATTTGGTTAGCCCACAAAGCAGGAATAAAAGGTATTAGACGGTTTATAAAATCAAGGATAACTAAAAATAGAAGCATTCCGATAAAATCTTACATGGGTAACTACAGAAAAATATTAACATTGAAATACATAGATTATTTGTAAAATGTACATGGTAAAATATTTGTCAACCCGAATGGTACGATAAAATTATATTTGTTAATTTTTGGTAAAGTTAAGTCAACTTTGATTAAATTCTGATTGTAATACTATTCAAAATGTAGAGTGTATTTTTTCCCTAATAACAGATAAAAAAAGTTAACACTTTATGAACGGCTGTTCAGTTGAGCTGGGAACCCATGCTCCTCTCAGCTGACCTCGTAACATCTGCTGTAATTACAGCCTTTCCCATCCTAGATACTTCACTGAGATAAGTAATCCTCGTATTTCTCACAACAATGACAGTTGCTTTCCATCTTTTGCCAAGCTCTGGGATTATCGCATTTCCTCCTTTTCTCTTTTCTAACAATCTTGACCCCGTCAGGTGAATTCACGCAATCCCTTTCTCCTCCCCCCTCCCCCTCCCCCTTCCCGCCCCATCCCCCCTTTTCTATTTTCGGTCATCGTCTTCCACGTAAATTAATCTGATCTTGAAACAATGAATCCACAGTTTAACGACTTGACAGATGAATAGGAAGACGGCAGCCATTGTGAGACCGCCACCCCGTCACCAGTGACCAAAGCTATTGAGATGCAAAAATCACTCCCATGCAGCTAAACAATCACAGCAAGCGATGACGCAAGTGTGTCAAGCAAGGATTGTTTCACAAATCTCACACCACTTTTCGTTTGTAAGTGATACCTGCATACTGACCTGAAGTGAACTGGTATCTATTGATATCGTTCTGGGAAATCTGACAATCGAATGAGTTTAAAAGGAAATTTCACTTTGTGTTTACATATTAATAATTTCTTGGATGTATCACTAATATTCCAGCAGTTCTACTATTGCAGTTGCTCATTTACTCTTGACTGGTTACCATTTTTATGAGAAATGATAAAAATCTGTTTTCATTATCACTCCGGTGAACAGTTTTCTTTCAAGAGCAGTTAATCGAAACGTAATTCTTTACAGTTCTCTTTCCATTACGGACGAGCGGCATTCCAAATCGGATTTTTTTTTAATGTTGCATTTTTTAAAAATAATCCTTGCAGGTAAAAGAAAATTTTCCTTAAGAGCAAAATATGATAAAAATTTTTTACCTTGCAATTTTCTTGTTATCAGTTTTTCTTGAGAGTTTTCAATAATAATTTTTCTTAGAGCCAAGTATCACCTCCAAAGTGGGGAGATTCTTTTATTTGTCAAATCAAAGCATTATTTCATGGCAATCAACAATTTTTCCATGAACGAATTTTTCATAGCAAATAACATTTATTCCGGAAGTACTTTTCTCTAACGAACAGAATTACGTTGTATAAAGTGTTACTTACTAAGCAACCTTTTTATAGAAGACAATTTTTCTAGCATAATTTACACTAATAATTTATTGTTGCTGACAGGAAATTCTAATGATGACTTAATTAGTTGTTAAGAAGAATAGTTGTCTACAAATTATTTTCCACTGAGGACAGAACTCTAAAATATTCATTACAAAGAACGACCTATCTTGCTCAGTGAACAAAATTTCCAAACGATTGATTTCTTTCTGAAAAAGCAAATTTATTCATTTCGCGATTGCCTTCCAGATGAGGTTATTAATCCCAACAACAAAGTGAACCCTCACCCCCCCACCTCACCCCACCAAAAAAAAAAAAAAATTCTGAGGAACCTAAATTCCCCAGCAAATAATTATATATCACTCCTCTCAACCAATTTTCCTCCCAAGCACTTCCTTAGCTAGAGCGTCTAAAAGTAGTAGGGTCTTTGTCTTCTGAGGCGAATCGACTCATCTGCTTGAATGTTTGTGGTTTGTGAACATTCGTTGCCCGGTCCTGACCTATGACTCGATCCCGTTACAAAGTTTGGGTTAGTTCGCGGGACGGGCGTTTGGCCCCGAAGTGGGAGGAGGGAGGTGGGTGGTGGGAAGGAGGCGGGAGGTGGGAAGGGTGGGGGAGGTGCGGCGTTTTAAAGTCTTTTCGAAGATGCCATAGTGACGTGGCAGTTCATTGATTGTGCACAGTCATATACACACATACATAAGTATTCAAACGCACACATGCATATTTCATACATACACACATATACTGTATATATATGTATAAATATATATGTATATATATGTATACTATATATATACACATATATAAATATATATATATATATATATATATATATATATATATATATATATATATATATATATAAAATCTGTATGTGAGTGTGTACGCTCGTATGTATGCATACAAACAAAATACGTACGTACATGACTAAGTGCAAATTTACTGGAGAGAGAGAGAGAGAGCTTATGTAGACTAGCGGTTTTAAATGAATGGAGTCTTCGTGTTCCATAGAAATTTCCGAGTGGTCATAACTAACAACTTCGCAATTGCAAATTAAAAATGAAGATTTTCTATTTAACGGGAACTTCTCGATATTCAGTCATATTAACGATCACTTTAATTCATTTAATAAAAAAAGCAACATGGAAATTGCTCGCTTTTAGTTTTCTGTAAAAGAAAACTATTGTGCCGGCTTTGTCTGCTCGTCCGCACTTTATTCTGTCCGCACTTTTTCTGTCCTCCCTCAGATCTTAAAAACTACTGAGGCTAGAGGGCTACAAATTGGTGTGTTGATCATCCACCCTCTAGTCATCAAACATACCAAATTGCAGCCATCTAACCTCAGTAGTTTTTATTTTATTTAAGGTTAAGTTTAGCCATAATCGTGCTTCTGGCAACGATATAGGATAGGCCACCGCCAAGCCGCGGTTCATGCAGCATTATACAGAGACCACCCAAAGATAGATCTATTTTCGGTGGCCTTGATTATACGCTATAGCGACTGTACAGAAAACTCGATTGCGCCAAAGAAACTTCGGGATATTATTTACCTGTTTTTTCTTGATTTTGATTATTGCTCAAAAGTGATGCTGACACAAGTAAAGCAAAGCTTTATAATAATAAATCGACATTTCACACCGGTGGAGAACAATTTGTTCATAAACATTGACAAAATATATTTATCTTAATCTCTCCGGATTTCTCATCACTGAGAAAGCCGCAGAATTATCATCAACTTGCTTCTCGGGTTAAGAAGAAGAAGAAGAAGAAGAAGAAGAAGAAGAAGAAGAAGAGGGGGAGGGGGGGAGGAGGAGGGAGAGGATGAAGGATTTCTCATTACTGAGAAAGCTGCAAAATTATGACAAACTTCCCTCTCAGGTTAAGGAAGAAGAAGAAGAAGAAGAAGAAGAAGAAGAAGAAGAAGAAGAAGAAGAAGAAGAAGAAGAAGAAGAAGAGGATTTCTCATAAACGATAAAGCTGCAAAATTATAAGACTTCCTTCTCAGGTTAAGGAAGAATAAGAAGAAGAGTAAGAAGAAGGATTTCTCACAACTGAAAACAGCTGTAAAATTATGACCAACTTCCTTCTCTGGTTAAGGAAGAAGAAAAAGAAGAGGAAGAGGAAGAGGAAAAAGAAGAAGAAGAAGAAGAAGAAGAAGAAGAAGAAGAAGAAGAAGAAGAAGAAGAGAAGAAGAGGGATTTCTCATAAACGATAAAGCTGCAAAATTATAACAAACTTCTTTCTCAGGTCAAGGAAGAAGAATAAGAAGAATGAGAAGAAGGATTTCTCACAACTGAAAAAATCTGTAAAATTATGACCAGCTTCCTTCTCGGGTGAAGGAAGAAGAAGAGGAAGAGGAAGAAGAAGAAGAAGTTCGAGCAGTCTCCTGACCTCAGGTAAAACAGAACCCGATGAAAGGGTGTCATTACCGGACCCTTGTTGTTAGAAGACGTCTCTAGCCCGCCCTTGTAATGTAAGTCAGCTGGTGAAATCATCTTCCTTACGCTCTTGCCCTCGAGCAAACATTGACAATCGCTTTAAGAAATTCGCGTACTTATACATAAGCACGTAATAATAATAATAATAATAATAATAATAATAATAATAATAATAATAATAATAATAATGTGGAAGAATTGAGATACATGATCCAGAGGTATATATAGCAGGAGGGTGGTTTACAATTATTAATAATAATAATAATAATAATAATAATAATAATAATAATAATAATAATAATAATTATTATTATTATTATTATTATTATTATTATTATTATTATTATTATTATTATTTGCTAAAGGAACGTCTACGAAATGAAAGTAAAGAAATATGAAATAATTTTAAAAAAGAAAAAAACAACGTGAAGAAGACAGAGTAAACCTGATTAGAGATAATAAATAAAACGCGTGGTTAATGCGTTATTATGTGAAAAAACAAACTGACGAATAAAGTATAACAAGTACATTAGTAAAAATAAAAGACAGTTATTGATAACGTTACTAGCAATCATAGTTTTACGTTTTTATTAAAATAATGATTTCTCTCTCTCTCTCTCTCTCTCTCTCTCTCTCTCTCTCTCTCTCTCTCTCTCTCTCTCTTTATTTTTTGGGAGAAAAGGATAAATAACTTGAAATAAATCTTACTCTTTTAGAGAGAGACAGTTCTGTTTAATTTATCTATCCATCTATTTATCTATCTCTCTATCAATCTATCTGTCTATCTATCTATCTATCTACATTCTCTCTTATTATTTGTGACTTCGAAAAAATATTGTCAGATGTAGGTAACATTTTTACATTTATCACTGTGTATGAATGGGAAAAATATTCCCTCTCATTATGAGTCATTCTTGATAAGAACAAATTTTTGTTGTGAGATATATCATCCGATATCAAAGAGCAATGAAATTTTGTAAAATAATACATTCGCTAATAACGCAAAGTCTACGTAGAATGAAAAGAATAGTCTTGGTTGCAGGGACTCAAAGAAGTGCAGAATCGTGCAAATGTTGCAGACGTTAAGCAAGTTGAGAGGGAGAGCAATAAAAATCATGTGACAGCTATTTACGGAGTGTTGGAACATGTGAAGTATTGTGGAAGCCCTTCCACTATCATAATCATTATCGCCATCATTATTTCTCTCTCTCTCTCTCTCTCTCTCTCTCTCTCTCTCTCTCTCTCTCTCTCTCTCTCTCTCTATTCATCTGTCTCTCTCTTTATAGGTTTATTTTCTTCAAATACAATTTGAGCATTCCCACGAGATAGTATATATATATATATATATATATATATATATATATATATATATATATATATATATATATATATATATATATATATATATATATATATATATATATATCTTAAAATATTCGTATACATGAGATATCATCATAAATTCCATTTTCTTTCCCCTGAAGCAACATTAGTGGAGGATAAATGATCGCTAGAGCCAAGTGGAATCTCTCTTTTTCCTTCTCTCTGTCATCATTCTCTTTGTTTTTAAAAACCTCAAATTTTTCTCGGCATCTCATCAAGTTCACCGACGAATAAATGAAAAAAAGTCAAAGGGGAACTGGGTCACTGGGCCTTCAGGTCATTATTAATATTATATTATCATTTGTAGTAGCAGCTTGTGGCTATTGATATTGTTTATGTTGCGGTTATTTGTATCAATGTTGTCATATTTTTTACTCATTGTAGCAGTCGCAGTAGCGTGAGGGCTTAGCCTTTATAACGGCGCTCCGAGTGTCATAATCTTTCTCACTAGGTCACCCCTATCTGTAAATCATCTTTCAATTGTTTACAGTAGTTTGTTTTTCTCTACTTTTCGTCAGCTTTTATCATATTTGTTTTGGTTTGTTGCTTTGTTGCTTGTTGCTATCTCCCTGAAAAGTAAGTTTCTCTCCAGTTCCATCTGGATTAGGCCTAGCAAGATTTCTCATCTTACGTAATTCAGTATTTCACAAACCAGTAGAGGACACACTAAAGTTTCTTCCTCCTCTGTTAAAGACGTGATTTCTTCTTCAGTTAATTTTCCTCCACTATAGGTCCAATATGTTCATGTAACATAATATATTTATGAAGAGTTCTTTTGTATTAATTTGTTAAGGTCTTTAGTAAATATAAGCCCCTGAATGTTCATGTTCATTATCTTCCTTCAAGCATGATTTTACTGTCCTTGCCCATAATTTTTTGTTTGTTATAAAGGTCAAGGAATATTTCCTACACTAGAGAATTTACATTTTCTTCAAATCCTTGTATAGATTTATGATGCTCTAACGCGAGCAGCGTCATTTTAATGATATTCAATTCTTCCGCCATTGCTTCAGTCAAATGCAGCAGGCCAATGAATGCTACAATTTTACCAAAATCCCTTCCCCTGTCATTAACTTATTACACCTTCTGGCGGTAATTAGGGGCAGTTTGGTTGGCGTTATTGGGCATAATGAGACGGTACCTATTGTCGGACGGGTATATTTCGAAATTTACAAATATACATCATTTGCAAAGTATACGTCCTCCACGGCTGCTCAGATCTCGTCCAGTAGTTCACTTATGGGCCGTTATCTAGAGCCAGCCCACGAGCTTTAATCAAGAAGAAGAAGAACCACAGCAAAGTATAAATCTCCATATGCATTCAAATCAGAACCACACGTTCTTCTAAATTTCTTATTATTCGTCAGTATTTCAGAACGCAAGAATACCTGTCTTCGGTCGATGAAACATTCAGTGCAGAATCACCCACGCAACCTCCAAGCGCGTGGAAACGGAACTATCGGAAGCGTTCGATTCATTTTAATGCAGATACGTGAATTGTTATTAAAGCGCGCGAAGTTTTTACGAAGTCATGGGCAATCCGGTCGCAACCCAGCGAGTACGATAATTGCAGCGCGATGACAACTTATAACAGTAAAAGGACGCGGAGGGGGGAAAAAAAGAAATGGTTTTGCATATTTGAGTTTTTTCGCTAATCGAACTGACGCTTAATACGCATCCTCTGTCGGTAATAGTGACCTTATTTTTCAATGTAATTCGTTTTTGGTTACAGAAGCATTTGGGTATTGTTTTATTGGAACATGTGTCAGATAAAGACTTCCATAAGGTGGAAGAGAGAGAGAGAGAGAGAGAGAGAGAGAGAGAGAGAGAGAGAGAGAGAGAGAGAGAGAGAGAGAGAGAGAGAAATTCACCGTTCTCCTTCCACCATTTAGGTTTACATGGATAAATTCATAACTTCAAGAAGCATCATTCCCGAGAGAGAGAGAGAGAGAGAGAGAGAGAGAGAGAGAGAGAGAGAGAGAGAGAGAGATTCACAATTCTCCTGCCATCATTTGAGGTTAACACAGATAAATTCAAATCTTAAAGAAGCGTCATTCCCATTCCACAGAGAGAGAGAGAGAGAGAGAGAGAGAGAGAGAGAGAGATGAGATTTCATCCAAGGTCAGATCAGACTACAATGAAGATTTCTTTGATAAAAACGTATTCGATGAGCCTGCATTCTGCTGCCAATCAAACTGAAGTCTTTCCCGGTATATTCTCTGACTGTTTCCCTCTCTCATTTATTTTACAAGTAGCAATTAATATCGTAGTAGCTGCGGACCAATAAAACCAGTGATCCAGTGATTGGAAGAATGTCTAATAATGTATTTCTTGTCTGAAATTGCCAGTGAAGGTATTGGATATTTACTATGAATTATCATCATGTTTACTGAATTGCTGCTTCGATTAGCTCTCCACCTTTCTTTGAACCTAACCTCTCATTTATTCACCTCTCTCTGTTCATTCTTATTCCTTAGGTATCTTTATTCTTTGTGGCTTCTACAGGTCTTGTTTTTACTTGCAGAAGAGACGGAGAGGAAAGTTAACTTTTGACGGAACAGCCACCTCTTTAAGTTCCGAAAATCGACAATGCTTTCCTACAACGATAAAACCTTTAGCGTTTTTATGCTGTGGAAAAAGAAAGTAGATAATCTACAACGAAGTCATTTATAGCATTACCTGGAAAAGAACGTAGAGTCATCAGATCGCCGGTACGTAAAGAGAAGGGAATATAGCGTATAAAATCCAGTCGAATTCCAGTTAAGCGATCCCGATTCTGAGAGTCGATGCTCTTCATAGAATTCAAGATAATTCTGTCTGGATGAGATAAACAGCTTTAATCCCGCCTCCCACCAACGCAGCTTCATTCTGCCAATGAATAAAGTAATTGATCGACGAGGGTCGCTGACATTTGTTGACATTTAAGGAAATAAAAAAAAAAAACAAACAAACAATTGAAAGCAATCGTTCCAATTCTCTACGAGATACCAGTTAGTTGACTCTGGGTAAATCTTTGCCTACGGTCGCTGTAGTTAGATGTTCTGTTTGTTAAATCGATACTTCTTGGTTAAAAGGAAAA
>NC_089768.1:22537500-22567500 GCF_040412425.1 Macrobrachium rosenbergii | reverse complement strand
ACAATAATATTTCTGTAATATGATAATAACGATATCTTAATAATTAAATTGTCGCGCTGTTACTTTTGAGTTTAAAAGCGGCTTTTCGTAAAAAAAAAAAATCACATCAATGTAGGCTCACACGGCGTTGATTCATTTTCAAAGTGGTGGAAATTCTCTCTCTCTCTCTCTCTCTCTCTCTCTCTTCCCCTCCCCCATCCTTTTAAAAGAAAGAAAAGTGCCCCTTCATTTCACTGATTATGCAGGCATAATCAGAATTTGCGTTTATCCGCCGAGCAAAGCAAATTCCCTCTGTTAAATTAATATATATATATATATATATATATATATAAGATGTATACATTACGATTATTATAGGTAACATTAGTTTTTTACCAAGTGATGATGTTTGCAATATTCCCAGAAAAGCAGGGGGAGCGATTATTAAGATTAGATATCGAAATCATTTCAAAAAGAATTTTTGAAAGTATTTCAGATTAATATTCTTTATGGATGAATTCCATTCTGCCTGAGTAAAGCAAAGCTAAACGAGTAAAAAAAAAAACCCGTGGACTACAGCAACATGCATTGGATAGCGTTAAAGAAATTGTAAGTAATCTGTGTCAAGTTTGTTTTTCAACACTTTTACAGGATCTTTGGCTTCATTGATTTAGCAGACCACCAGTTTATATTTTGCTATACTACACTCGCTGTATCTTTCTTTTTGTACATTAGCTCGTAAGGAGTTCGAGTGAAATTTTTTGTGTGTGAGAGAGAGAGAGAGAGAGAGAAAGAGAATTAAAAAATTTATTATACTTTACGTAGGCGCAAGTATGTTTTAGGGAATAGGCAAATAAGTTAGGTATACCGTAGTTTGGAACTGTCAGTCGCAAAAATGTTATCTACAAATCAGAAAAGTTACCCCTATCACAACATAAGATTTTATTCGCTGCAATGTTTCCACAGCGCCCACCACCGGTCCCCCCCCCCACCCCGGGTTTCCATTTAGGATCTGAACAGCCGTTAACCCTGCACTGTTAAAGGTCTATTGCGTAATGAAGTCCTTTAAAAGGAAATAGCCTAAAAAACTGCGTAATCGACTGACGCTCGGAAATAGGGGCGCGCCAAGGACACTTGGACATATTCCATCCAGGATGTATCTCGATGCTCATACATAATGCATGAACCTGACGTACTTTGCAAAGAAATTGGCTGGCACCCTCCAGGCTAAAAGTATAAATAACCACACACACACACACACACACACACACACACACACACACACACACACACACATATATATATATATATATATATATATATATATATATATATATATATATATATATATATATATATATATATATATATGTGTGTGTGTGTGTGTGTGTCTTGTGTGTGTCTGACTATAAATTAAGTATGCCCTCATCATATAATCATAATATCGAAGATGTTAATGAGAAACGCGTTGACCATAACCATAACTGAAATTTCAGTCTAGACTAATTGCACAAGATAGCTAACCATGTTGAGTACTAGGTTTGCAGAGAAAACAAGAAAAGATTTTAATAAAAAAAAAAAATTCTGCTCATCAAAAAAGTCCTCCTACTGATTTTCGAAAAAGGCGACTTTTTCTCATGATTTTGAGTCACCAATTTTACTCGTCACCTCGAGACGCCGAATGAATCGGTGTCGATTGTAATTCGTTCCTTGAAACCGAATAAAACTGCGGCATTGCCCTTCGACGTCAGAAGGAGGGGAGGAAATTCGACAGACGTCAAGCCTCGGTCGAAAAAGATATTTGGGGCCCCTTCTACAGGTGTCATTGACTCTTCTGGGTCACAGGCACTGAAAATATTCCGTGTAGGGTCGGGATAATTAGATCTGCATTTCGAAAGTGAAGGTTCTTATGTCACTGGGATGTCTTTTTCAGTTCTCTCTCTCTCTCTCTCTCTCTCTCTCTGTATATATATATATATATATATATATATATATATATATATATATATATATATCTATATATATATATATATATATATATATATATATATATATATATATATATATATATTAATTTGGGATATTTATTTAAGCTAGTAGCAGTTCCCTTCATTTTAACTGTGTGACTTTGCAAACCAGCGTTCCAAAGAAATAAATGCAAATTCGGTTTTCAAGTATGATCTGACACTTAAGGATATCGAATAGAATATTATTCAGTTTTATTACATATTTTATGTTATGAGGAAAAATAGGCATCATTAAAAGATATTAACATCCAAGAAGTATTCGTAAGAATCGCGCTTAAGCCTCTCATAGCGTCAGTAACGCGAGAATAGTAGTTTCCAAGAGAAGACATTTCATCAAATTCTTACCCGAGAGGCTTACCAACATTCGCCCTCCTCCTCCTCCTCCTCCTCTTCCTCCTCCTTCTCCTCCTCCTCCTCGAATTCTCATGTAAATCCTGGCGCGTCGTCGTAAACGCCCATAAAACCAGGTTCCGCTACGGCTATGATTTCGGGAGGACGTTAACGGAACATGACCCTGCATTAGTGGCACTATGGATTCTCAAGCCAGATACCAAGTTTCGTGACGTCTTCCTTGTGACTCTGGGTCTTTATTCCATTTGCTTGGATTTGTCGTTGTCAGGCGTCTCATCTCTCTCTCTCTCTCTCTCTCTCTCTCTCTCTCTCTCTCTCTCTCTCTCTCTCTCTCTCACTGTATACAATTTCCAAGAGGGTTTAGTCGCTGCTATCCATGGTGGTGACTGGAGATATCTCATTCAGCAAAGGGGTTATAGCAGCAAGATCTCATTTCGCCCTTGGGATTTAGAACGCCCAAGTGTAAGTTGACTTGGCGCTGATAAAATGGCGGGCGAACTTAAACCGAGGGATACACTTTCATTTATTTCTTTATATTCACATTCGCATGAACTTTCTGATCTCGTGTCTCTTCATATTTACATGATAATTTTAAAGCTCGTGTTGTTATCAACGGCGTCTAAATTATTATCGTTTTATGATCTGTCTGTATTTTCAAATTGTTAGGTCTATCTCAATGCACTTTCATTTATTTCTTGAGTCATATTCGCGTTAACATTCTGATTTCGTTTCCTATTTACCTGTTCATTTTAAAGTCCATGTTGCGTTATCATTGTCGTCTAAATTATTATCATTGTTTTTCTGACCTTTCTCGATTCTCAAACTGTAAGAGCTATCTCCCTACGCTTTCATTCATTCCTTTTTTACATTCGCAATAACATTAACATTCTCATCTTGTTCCTTTTCGTATTAACATGTTCATTTGAAAGTTCACCGTGCTATCGTCGTCGTCTAAACTATTATAGTTATTTTTTAAGGTTGCATTTGGCTTCTCAGATGTTAAGAGCTATCTCAAACCACAGTGGTAATTCCAGTTTTTTTATATACATAAAAAACGAACGTGAATGCATCTTGCAGCATTGAAAGACGCTACACGTCCATTCTGTTCACTTTCGCCGCAGCTGGAAAACTCTCTAGTGCCTGTCATGGAGAAAGGGATTGATTCCATCTCTACATCTCGACTGACTGCGCACGAATAAGTGGAAATTGATTCGCATCCCCCTTGATAGCCCTGCGGTAAACTCGTATATACACAAACTATAATATCACTGCTCAGACTTCTTGCCTGGCTTGTAATATTATTATTATTATTATTATTATTATTATTATTATTATTATTATTATTATTATTATTATTCAGTAGATGAAACCCATTCATACAGAACAAGCCGACCAAAGGGGCCATTCACTTGAAATTCAAGCTTCCAAAGAATATGGTGTTCATTAGAAGTAAGATGACGTAAAGGGAAATAAAGGAAGTAGAGATCCCACTTATTAAAACGAAAAAAAAATAAATTAATAAATAGATAAACAGATAAAAATGTATCAAAATGCAATAAGAATAGTATTAGGGTAGTAATACATTACATTTTCACTTGAACTTTTGAAGTTCTAAATGCACGACATCCTCTGGGAAGCTGTTCTACAGTCCAGCGGTGTGAGGAATAAACGACCTCAGGAACTGAGAAGTTCGACAGCTAGGCATGATAAATATCAGTAACTGAATATTTCCCACTTGGTTTTAACGGACTTAAAATAAAAGACAAAGCATTATGTAAAGAGGTAAGTCGTAGATCATCATATTTCACCTTGTCTAGTTTTCGTTTGCGTTTGGGAGCAAAGTTTATTCGACCCCAGGTCATAAAAAATGAGAGGTCAAGCTACCAAGTTAGGAGAAGCTAGAGCACGTTCTGTGGTTATGTACCTAATGAATCTGGCGTTCCTGGACATCATGCATTCCTCGTACCTTTTTTTAAATCTCGGGTGAATCAGATTCAGCCTGCCCTCCTAATGCTTGTCTTTACAGGGACGGAATAAAAATAAAAAATAAAAAAATAGAAAATTAGGAGCATCACTGAAAGCGGGATACGTAACTCCATCGTGAAATTAATCCACTGAGTTTTATAATAAGTAACAAATTAATTCGGAAAGCCAAAATGAAATACGATTCGTGTTAAATTTCTAAACATGTATTGAGAGATGCGATGACTTTTAGTTGTAAGGCTGAAACCGAACCTAGCAGAATAACATTCAATACACGAGCAAGAGTTTGGAATATATTCTCTCTCTCTCTCTCTCTCTCTCTCTCTCTCTCTCTCTCTCTCTCTCTCTCTCTGCCTTTTTCTTTCTAGTTCACTATTTGTTATTTTTCAATTCCGTTTTATCTCGTCACAGAATCCTCAAATATTTACGAGTATTCGAGAGTGTTGTCAACGATATTTCACGGAATATATAAATCTTACTTGCTGTTGCTCAGTTTATGTCTGTTATTTCATTTTTGAATCAATTAATTCTCAGAACTTTAATTCAAGACAAATTCGTGACAAAATAAAAAAAAAAAAATGTTTTCAGCATTTTCAAATATTCTTGATTGATAGTTTTTTTGGAATGTTGCTCGAAGTGAATATACGAATTCTTTATCTATCTACCTAATATGCTCTCTCTCTCTCTCTCTCTCTCTCTCTCTCTCTCTCTCTCTCTCTCTCTCACACGCTCAGACAGACACAGATACACACACACACACACACACATATATAAAGTATATATATAAATTTATATATAAGTGTATGGCGTTATTTAATGGATAAGCCACAGATACATCAAAAATACCAAGAGAAAAAAGACGATGATAATGATTATGATAATGACTCTCGAAAAAAAAAAAGAGGAGTAGAAGTACCGAGGGTAAAAAAGAAGCCAGAAATGTTTTTCTCTTTCACCTGGAAAAAGAAAAAAAAAAGGGTATAAAAAAGTTTCTGTATTTTTATTCGGCTAAGCGGGAAAGCCTGCCTCTGTTAGCTCTCGTCAGACCTTGGGAGTGTGGACGCTCGACTTTAAAAACTTGGGAGTACGACGCTAACAGGAAATAACTCTCTCTTTTTCATATTTTTTCCTTCTTCTTTTACTAGCCTTTTCTATCCATCAGATCGTAATCGTCTTTCTTTTTTTATCGCCTTGGGGTATCTCGTGATTCAGTGAGAGATGAATTCTGTTTTATTCGCTGCTTTTGGTCGTGTGCTTTCGGCGCAGGCGATTTCGCAACAAATGGCGTTCGGTCGTGTGGATATGAATTTTGCATCGAAGCGCGTTTGGGAGTCCGAGAATCACTCGTTCATCTTCAGCTAACTTAATCTAAAGCCTTTAGAGAGGACTCTTTTTTTTTCTTGTGTAGCTCCTGGGGAGCGGCACGACGACTTATTTCTTCAATCACCTTTTCATCAAATTGTCATAAACGTGATCCTACGACGCTGTTTAGCATGCGTTCATTTTTTTCCTCCAAAAACAAATATTCAGTGACTACACCGAAAACTTCGTAAACCGGTTGTCCTTTGTCTCGCGCGCCTCAGATAAATCTAGGCATCGCTGCAAAAATTTTCCAGGGATTTTTCACGTTTATTTTATTTTTTTGGCTGGAGAGAGAGAGAGAGAGAGAGAGAGAGAGAGAGAGAGAGAGAGAGAGAGAGAGAGAGGTCCAGGAAGTTGTTTCGTTTCTTTTCAGTGGTTGTTTCAGTAAAATGAAATAAGTCAGTTCTCACCAGCGTTTGACAGGATGGTAATAAAAGCTAATGATCCTTTAAAGAAGACATCTTAGACTGATTGTTTGTATTCACAAATGGGACATCCATATATAATAAGCTTATGTGTTTTCTTTCGTCATATGGGGGTTAATATGAACTTATTCACATTTATTTCTCCGTCACATGGTTTTAATTTGTATTTATTTATATTTATTTATTTATATACAAAATTTGCATATGTGAATGTTTTAAAATGGATTTGTTTTCTCTTCGTAGTCTTTATCTTGCATTTGTTTACATAACAAAGACAGGAAAAGAAAATCCAACACAATTTTCAACCCTATATATATATATATATATATATATATATATATATATATATATATATATATATATATATATATATATATATATATATATATATATATATATATATACTTTACATAGTATTCGCATAGGCCTGCATGCTTCTGTGCATGTTTAAATTAGCACAGTTGTCTTCATGCCAGTGAATGCACGTATTCTGAATGTGTTCGTACCTTTGCTGAAGAACTTCTACTGCAAATTACGCATGAAAAAATGCGTACTCAGTCTCAGACATTTAATACGCTTCAATATTTGGATGCGCGGAGAATGGAGTGGAATGGAATATAGAATTTAGCTTAAAGGCCAAGCGCTGGAACCTATGAGGTCATTCCAAGCTAAAATTTAGAGTACAAAGATTTTCAGGGTGTAACAGGAAGAAAACCTCGCAGTTGCAGTATGAAACAATTGTTGGGAAAGGGTGGAAAGTAAGACGAAAGGAAGCAAATATTAACGTAGGTACAGTAAAAGGAATGAAATGGGTTGCAGCACTACCCCCAACTACGGAGGATACGCGGAGAGCCCTGGCCATAAACATCTCTGCTCATTTGGTCTAAGTATACCTTAGTTTAACCAGACCACTGAGCTGATTAACAGCTCTCCTAGGGCTGGCCCGAAGGATTAGACTTATTTTACGTTGCTAAGAACCAACTGGTTACCTAGCACCGGAACCTACAGTACAGCTTACTGTGGAATCCGAACCACATTATAGCGAGAAATGAATTTCTATCACCAGGAAATAAATTTCTCTAATTCTCCATTGGCCGGCCGGAGACTGGAACTCGGGCCTAGGAGAGTGCTAGCCGACAACTCCACCGACTCGTCCAGCGAGGAACTGCTCATTTGGCCTGAATGCCATCTCTCAGGAAGAGGGGGATCCGGCCGCAGAATAACAGAATCCGCAGCATCCGCAAGAAAGAGGGAGAGAGAACGAGGGAATCAGAGTAGAACAGATTGTGAGTCTTTATTTTTAAGAGCAGGACATCCAGACCTGCAGCGAGTTTCACTCCCCGTTTCCTAGAAGCTTTTAAACCCGTGTTTGTTTCTCTGGCGCAAAAGGCTTTCACAATCACCTTTTGGATTTATCTCTCTCTCTCTCTCTCTCTCTCTCTCTCTCTCTCTCTCTCTCTCTCTCTCGTTTTTAGTTTTCCTGCACGAGGCTATAAAGGTGAATGAAGTATTTTACTTGCAAACCCATCTCTCTTCATGCATTATTTACAAGTACGCAAACACAAAAACACACACACACATATATATATATATATATATATATATATATATATATATATATATATATATATATATATATATATATATATATATATATATATAGACATATTTACATATTTATATATTATATATGTATATATATATATACATATATATACTGTTATATATGGATATATATATATATATATATATATATATATATACATATACATAGCCAAAACACCGATGATTAATATGGCGATGCATGCATTGTGACTTCACCGTAAGAGAAAAGAATCTTCCTTAAGAGAAAAGTAAATCTTGAAGTAGCTCACGCAAGGAAGTCCATAAAATCTTCAAAGAACGAAAAATTCAAAATTGATGGTAGTAATGCAATATATCCCATATTGAAAAATCAAATTACGAATCATAGAGAAAGATTATATAGCCATACTAACAAATACAAGCATGATGACATTCACAGTGTATAGCCTTGAGTGAATATTTGAGAGGATGTGGAATACTGGCATCGTAACTCAGCATTCTATGAAAATGGAATCCCCATGCATGGGAAATCATTAAAATTCACACCTAAATATGAATATTAATATTTGCATCTATCAAGACACTCGTAAAATACCTAAAGTTACTTTAACGAAGACCCCAGTGAAAGGAGAGAAATATATATATATATATATATATATATATATATATATATATATATATATATATATATATATATGAATATATACTGTATATATGTGTATGTATATATATTTCAGAAGCAAAGGAGTGAAAATTGTGTTGTTGGATTTTCTTTTCCTTTCTTTGTTATGTAAATCAGTTAACTTGATGAGCAACATTGCATATAATAATAATAATAATAATAATAATAATAATAATAATAATAATAATAATAATAATAATAATAATATCCTTTATTTCAGCTCAGGGCCATATGCATGGAATATACAACGCAGAGACAATACAATACACACACATCCTAGATACACGAGATAACATGATAAAAATTATAATAATTCTGTTCATCAAGTTGATTGATTTACAAAACAAAAGGTGGAAAAGAAAATCCAACTCAGTTTTCACTCCTTTGCTTCGGAATTATGGTTCGTATCGCACACTTTTACAGGCTTCCATAGAGCAAGAGCAGCAAAGGGTGGGTTAATCTAAGACGACGAACCATAATGAAACGGAATTTTGATTGGTACAAATCTTGGAAGTCTTCACATATTTACACTCTCATAACGATCATGGTATGCGAATTCCATTTCTTTATCACTATACCTGCAGTTCGCCAGGCTTTTTAAACAGTTCTAGTTTCCCAGTCTCCTTACACGTCCAAACCACATTATCGATATCTTAATAGACTCCCACAGCCGAGCTTATTTCATACCTAGTGTTTTACAACAGTATCCCTTACCTAGGCAATATACTCAAAATTTAAGTCCGTTTGGCTTCTCTATATGATGCATAAAATTTACATTAATTTTATTTGAATAATTTCCACTCTTTTCTTTCAGAGTTATTACCGTCAATGCATTCTTCAAGTGTAGTGCATAATTTTTACTCCTGAATAATATCTTGCATTTATATGTTTCTTTGTCATTCTGAACGAAACGAAATGCATATTAGAGTGATAAGCATTAATGAGTAAAAAAGACTTTTTTCTGAAATCACAAAATTTGATTAGTGAATTACAAGAATTAAATCACTAAGAGTGTCTAATGAAGAAAGACCCCTTTTTTTTCCCGAAATCACAAAGACTGACCGGTGAATTACCATTAAATGACTGACAGTTTAAATGCAATGAAAGGAAGACCTAGAGGAAGTATTAAAGAGGAAGAAAATTCGCCTGAAAATAACGAAAACCTTGAAAGATGAACGTCCCCAGTGCCCGATATCTCACGCCGTCCGCGGTTTGCCTTGTAGCGCTAATGGCCTCGTAATTAGCGGCGCGTGGAGAGGCGTTCTCAAAAACAGGGGGTATGTGGCAATGCCGCTGTCTTTTCATATTTTCCTTACTGGTGTGAGAATTAAAATTTAATTCATTCTTTACTCGTTGCTTGCATTTGAACTGAGGGGCACAGTGCGACCAAAATGATTGAATGATTGATTTGTGGCTATTAAGACTGGCGTCACAATATCTAGGTTATTGACGCCGTAATAGAATTAAATTGGGAATTATAAAAATAAATATATAAATAAGTTTAAAAGGAGTCTCATGTAATAAATAAATAAATAAATAAATAAATATATATATATATATATATATATATATATATATATATATATATATATATATATATATATTTATATATTTATATATATATATATATATATATATATATATATATATATATATATATATATATATATATATATATATATATATATTTATATATATTTATATATATTTAGTTATATATTTAATATATATATATATATATATATATATATATATATATATATATATATATATATATATATATATATATATATATATATATATATATATATATATATATATATATATATATATATATATATATACATACATACATATAATCATAAATGTAAAACATATATAATATACATACATATACACATACTGTGCTATCAGGTACCTTACGGCATCCACTTACATCATTTTAAGAAGCTTACTGTTTCCCCACCTTCCCATTTACGGGCTGCTCAACGAGCAAGAGCCCGTGCCAGCATAAGGCTGGTTTAATTTTAATCTCGCCCCCCAACAACCCTCCCCTAGTACAGATCCCATGTTACAGAGGATCGCTCTGAAATCGAGAAGGGCAGTTATACATTTATTAGGGCCGAGAAATCCAGGTGACATTTTTCGCATAATGAAGCTGGAACGCACTTTAGGTCCCGAATTAACTTCTACTTTGAGGAGGCTAGCTCCTCCTCCTCCTCCTCCTCCTCCTCCTCCCCACCCCCTCCTCCTCCTCCTCCTAGTGGTAAGGGCATGTCTGATTAGTTTGCAATTGCTGTTATTAAGACTTGTGCAAGTTTCTCTTCCGTAAACTGTGTACCTCATTGTGTATTCATGAAATTTGGTAGCATTTACCTTGAGGTCCCTTATTTACATTTTGGAACCAGGCGCCCAGTTTAATGAACTGAATTAGTCCTGTTTTCATACTAACAGAAGTACTGGATGCAGTGGATGATTATTATTATTATTATTATTATTATTATTATTATTATTATTATTATTATTATTATTATTATTATTATTACAAATGTGTAAGGTGGCTATACCAAACCTGAAAGGAAATTAAATTGCAAAATAGGATTCCATATAATGAAATGCCTGCATGAGAAAAAGAAAGAAGATAGGAAGATGCAAGCAATTGATAAATAACAACATTGAAAGCAAATCGTTGTACAGATAATTCCTTTCTTATATAAAACGCAATGCAACCTGGAAAACTAAGGCTATAATGAATGGCACTTTTAAATCGACTTATGAACACGAACAAAAAAAAAAAAAAAAAAAAACTTACCCGAGAGGTCGGTCCTCAGTTTTAGGGTCAAGGGAAGACTTCTGGCAGTGAGAATGGCGACACTGAAGCACTGAAGCAGAATGCAGGCACTGACGCCCTGCAAGGTGAGTTGCACGTGATGAGTTGCAGGCACTGAAGGTGATGTCTGAAATTCCCTGTTAAAAAAACAAGAAGAGTATATGTAACTTGTCAATATGGATGTTTTCATCTCCTGTGTAAGCTTTGCTATTTTTTTTTTTTTTTTATTTCCTATCTAAGGTTTGTTTGCAGTTTCGCGCACTTTGTGTGTAAAATTGTACCTGACCTTTCAGAAACGACGACAATTCTTAAGTAATTGCATAGTATTTGAAATACATGAAGTGCATTGTGTTGCTCTGCAGATATATGTTTTCGATTTTGCAATAGATGAACATGTAGCTCATTATCCTTAGACTGTATTTGTTACCCACAAAGAATACAAATAGATGGATACACGGTTCACTTCAAATACCAGTGGTAAATGTTTTTTTTTGCCTGTACTAAGTGTTTTTTTTTTTTTTACTCGTTCAGGTATCTTACGAGCGTGTCTGGTAGTGTATATTCTGAGTGATATTGTCAGCCTTATCAAGTTATTTATCTAACCCATCACTATTTCACATTCGGTTCAGTTCCACCTTTTTGAAGTCGTGTAAATTTAAACGTGTTGTACATGATGAATCCGTGCAAACCTTGTCACCATTGCGTCTGAAATATTTTCTCTATTAACTGGGAAACTTCGTTGTATTTATTCGAAATGAAATTCAAATGAAAACAAATTTGAAATATTCAACCTAATTCCGTAAATAAGAAGAGATTTTATTTACGGAATTAGGTTGAATGGAATGAGTTCCTATGCTTTCTGACTATTGGTTGAAATTAGATGGTTATACACAATGACGATAATTACTATTATAGTTATAATAACTGAACAGTCTTGCATGTATCGCCGTGATGCTTAGCGTTGACTGGTTTATTTGCACACTAGTTTTTGCAGTTCTGATGATGGACGGTCTCAGCTCGGACCAAACTTTCATTCGTCATTCCTTTCTTTTTTAAGTTTGTAAAAAAAAATCGCTGAAAACCAACGTTGTCTTCGAAAAGTGAAAGTCCTGCTTGGTGATGCCCTTATCTAGTGCTTTATCGGTACAATGTACAACACCAAATAGATTAAACTTCTCGCGTGACCTACTTTTGATGCCTTAAAGTGTGTCATTTCCTAAAAAAACGCCACGAAAATCAACATTTTCATTTCATACATTCCAGTGCTTGATGGGTCTGTTTAGCCGCCAAGCTTCTTCATTCTCATCTATAACGTGACTCACCTCATTAATCCTTCTATCGCATTGTGTCACAATCACACAATCCGGGAATCGACTCCACCCACTCTTTCATCCTCCCTTGCAAACTTGCATCGTACGTCATCATTATCTGCCGTAACTTTCGCGATTCTGTTGCTGGGAGCACCGTCGTGCCTCTTTCCCTCGCGAGATCCTTTGGAAATCTTTAACAGGCATCAACATCTATTTTTTTTTTCAGTAAAACTAATCGCCCCTCTGTGAGCTATAGACATCGAAAACCCATTGTCATTGCAGTTTCCTCTTCTTTTCCTCTTTAACTTGTATCTATTGGTTCAGCCTTTTTTTGAGTTTTCTGTAAAAGAAAACTATTGTGCCGGTTTTGTCTGTCTGTCTGCACTTTTTTTCTCCTCGCTCAGATCTTAAAAACTATGGAGGCTAGGGGGCTGCAAATTGGTATGTTGACCATCCACCCTCCAATCATCAAACATACCAAATTGCAGCCCTCTAGCCTCAGTAGTTTTTATTTTATTTAAGGTTAAAGTTAGCCATAATCGTGCTTCTGGCAACGATATAGGGCAGGCCACCAACGGGCAGTAGTTAAAGTTTCATGGGCCGCGGCTCATACAGCATTATACCGAGACCACCGAAAGTTAGATCTATTTTCGGTGGCCTTGATTATAAGCTGTACAAAAAACTCGATTACGCCGAAGAAACCTTGGCGCATTTTTTACTTGTTTTCTTTAATTCCCCTTTTCATTCATGAATTACTATATCCACCTTAAATCAGGAGAAGTGTATGTCTTAGTATTTTACTTTTACCATATTACAGTCGTTTCCATTGTTTCCTGTCAATCAGCTTTATAATCTGATCATTTGTTATTTCTCATTATACGCCTTGGATACATAATTGCCATTGAAGAGTGAGGTCTTGTCCTTTTATATACAGGTATATACATATATATACGAGTCTATATATATTATCCATTATATATATATATATATATATATATATATATATATATATATATATATATATATATATATATATATATATATATATATATATAT
This sequence comes from Macrobrachium rosenbergii, assembly GCF_040412425.1. NCBI lineage: Eukaryota > Metazoa > Arthropoda > Malacostraca > Decapoda > Palaemonidae > Macrobrachium > Macrobrachium rosenbergii. The sequence goes on along the minus strand of NC_089768.1, from coordinate 22,553,911 downwards.
ATATATATATATATATATATATATATATATATATATATATATATATATATATATATATATAGTTATAGTTATTCGCAAATCAAACTATAACCGCGATTCCAAGTTCTTAACTGAAAAAAAATTGGCTTTCTCTCAACTTCAGTTCTCCCCCCCCTCATTCCACCGCCTTCCCCTCTTCCTCTAACTCTAACAACTGGTGAAGTAGACTGGCAAAGCCAGTCATTTCGAGAGAGCGAGAACGAGGGCGCGCAACGCCAGAACGTGACCAATTACTGACTGATTACGCTCCGCTACCGATGCTATTAATTGAAACGCAATAATTGGCTCCCGCTGCTCCTTCCTTTAACAGTACCCGTTCTGTTGCCTAAGAATTGCAGGTGATTAGATTGATACCTTCTACGCAAGTCCGTGGAAAGGTGGCTTTCAAAATTTGGTGGCAGACAAATAGATAGATAGATAGATAGATTTATAGATAGATAGATGGATGGATAGATAGAATGATAGACAGATGGATAGATAGATAGATAGATAGATAGATAGATAGATAGATAGATTGATAGACTGATAGACAGATAAATAGGTAAATTGATATATAGACAGGGAGATACTGGGATGGGTGGAAGGAGTAATTATAGTAGACAGTTTAAGGATTGCTATTAATAAACATTATTTTTCAAGAAAACACTAATTAAAACTAAATGAACTCAGATTGTTGCATGAAAATACTACTTAAAGACAGAGAAGTTCTTAAATCGTCCATCATCACAGAAAAGAGAAAGAGAAAAAACGCCAATCAATAATAACACATGATAAACTAAAGCTTGGCGCATGCGCTAAACATTTCAAGAACAGCCACTAAAAGTCGTATCGACCGTCAAAAACATTCCGCCCTTGAATTTGTTTCGAGCTCTTACCCACTTCCATATGAGACGCTAAATCTCACGAAATCTCATACCACTAACAATAGGAGGTGAGGGTAGAAGGCAAAAACGCGTATCTATTGTTGACACGCTATTGTTAGAGAAGACCAGGTCCTGGAGAAGGCAAAATTTATAGCAACTGACGTGCGGAGACTTCCATACGGTACAAGGCTCGAACCTTCTGCAAGGGAGAATGTAAATAGGTACATTTCATTTTTAAAAGGCATATCAATTGGGAGCGTAAGATTCATAAGTTGTGGCACAATACAATTTTACAAGGTACAACTCACATCAATAGCTAGCACAGTGAAACTGAAAAAATTTGTAACACAATGTTACGAGGTAAAACTCACATTAATAGCCAACACAATACAATTAGAAAGGATGCAACATTTATCAAATGCTGACATGTTGCTTGGACAGCTCAAAAAAACTGTTATTAACATCAACAGATGAAAGTAGCATAGAGCATTATCAACATCCACTACCCCATAGGAGGAAAAAACAAAAACAAACCTATATACAAGGTAAAACTCACATCAGTGGCGAACAAAATACAATTAGACGAGACAAAACATTTATCAAGAGCTGGCATGCAGCTTGGAACTCTCAAGCAAGTAAACTACTTTCATCTGTTGAAAACAGATGAAAGCAAACGTTAATCTGTCGATTAACATGAACAGTCGAGACAAAACATTTATCAAGTGCTGGCATGCAGCTTGGAACTCTCAAGCAAGCAAACTACTTTCATCTGAAAGCACACTTTAATCTGTTGATTAAAATGAACAGATGACAGTAGCACAGCGCATTACCAACGTCCACAACCCCCATAGGAGGAAAAGACAAAAACAAACATATAATCTGCAAACACAACGCAAGAAGAAAAGAGAAAGAAAATAGGGACAATGCAGACCGTCCTCGGCGAACGCAAAACGACTTTTTTTTTTTTTTTACCTAAAAAATAACGACAGATGACAGAACATGAGAATGTTGACTAATAGTGTTTGGGGATGATTGCAGATAAAAAGGCAGTCAGGGACTCACCCTTGCATTATTGATGAGGGCGAGGAAGACTAGGAGCGAGGATATCCTTCAAATGAGAAAGAGGAACATGGAAAGAGAGAGAGAGAGAGAGAGAGAGAGAGAGAGAGAGAGAGAGAGAGAGAGAGAGAGAGAACAATTACCTGCAGTGAATATGCATTCCATTCTGTCATGTGTTTCGTTGTTTCCAAAATGAGAAAGAAAAGAGAGAAAAGAGAGAGAGAGAGAGAGAGAGAGAGAGAGAGAGAGAGAGAAAGAGAGAGAGAGAGAGACATCAGTCAGCAGTATCTGGTTTGTTATTTCCACAAATGAGAGAGAGAGAGAGAGAGAGAAAGAGAGAGAGAGAAAAGAGCTGTCTGCAGTGAGTATGCCTTCCACTTAGTCATGTTTTTTGTTATTTTCACAAATGAGAGAGAGAGAGAGAGAGAGAGAGAGAGAGAGAGAGAGAGAGAGAGAGAGAGAGAGAGAGAGATGCCTGCAGTGATTATGCATTCCAATCAGTCATGTTTTTCGTTAATTTAAATTGCATTAAGATACGCGACAGAACCCAGTTCAAGTATGGCAGAGATAGACAGATAAAAGGAAGAAAGTAATGAAACTCTCTTTCATGAGAGAGAGAGAGAGAGAGAGAGAGAGAGAGAGAGAGAGAGAGAGATCATTAACTTCTCTCATTTCTTACCCCTTACACTAATATGCAATTGTTCCTATAACAACCTTTGTAGCGTGCCAGGCGTCGCCTTGCTCCATTACGTGAGAGTATTCAGAACACGAATGTCAACCTGTTCAAGCATTATTTAGTGAATACTATTATACCTGTCTAAGCTGGAGAACAAGATCTGTAGTCATGTCTAATACTAAATTTACAGCCACCAATTAAATTTCCTTTATTGTATAGTTTTTGTTCATTTTGTAAGAATCGAAGCATTCGGTTGCCTTATCGGTTGTGTGTAGAATTATTATTATTATTACTATTATTATTATTATTATTATTATTATTATTATTATTATTATTATTATTATTATTGCAAAACAGTAGAAAAGCAAAAATGTTAAGACTGTAAATCTAAGGTCTACAAAATTAGCATAATAAAATTGCTTCTGCACTTTCAATAACTATTGGAGTTAAATTCTTTCGTACTCTATTATATTTGCCAGTTATGGTTATATCTGTAACATTCTTTTACTTCCATTGACAAATATAAACTATTTTCCATATGCTTTCCCTCTTGACACAATTCCCATTTCATAATATATAGCATATATCCCAAAGCTTTCAATTTTTATGAGAGAGTTTTTATTGCAAGCCCCGTCCTTTCAAGTGTTTTGATTTTAAAAATACCATTTTCAGACACAGATAAAACTATTTCCTCATCAGAACGAAAGCAACTGTATAACCGTGTGCGATAAATAACTGTCAACTCGACAGTGCTATTGACGTGACACGCTCATTTAGGTTACTGATGGATCGCACCTGCTTGAGATGTCACCTCCTGCCTCCGAATTAATCTCTTGAGAGTACAAGGGAAGGACATGGAAGATACCCGTCGACCTGTCGAAGGCTCCGAAGGTTGTGGCCGTGGGTTTTAATTGAATGTGTGGTCATCTTGACAAAACGCAGTTACTTTGTCCACGAGGCTTCCTAAACGATCCAGTTCTTTCTTGATGGCCTGAATCAGTCATTCTTCTCTCTTCTCTCTCTCTCTCTCTCTCTCTCTCTCTCTCTCTCTCTCTCTCTCTCTCTTCGTTTTCGAACGTGCGCGTGCTCGCTTGGAATCCAGTTTCTTTGATAGATGTCATTGAATATGATCTCACAGAAAGCCCTTTCCTGTCGCCCGACATCCACGTACGCGCGCGAGCGCACACACACACACACACACACACACACACACACACACATACAATATAATATATATACAGTATACACACACATATGTATATATATATATATATATATATATATATATATATATATATATATATATATATATATATATATATAAATTTAAATACTATATATATTATATATATATATTGCATAATATACCGATTTTTGTCTCAGGGACCGTGTACTAATACAAGAACTATCACAGTGTCCGATTAATCTTCAATACAATTAAGTATTCATATGCCTTGTCAATGAAAACAAATGAAAAATGTTACGAAACCCAGGTACAATAACTTTAATCAGAAAATAATTCGTGACGGATACCGTAGTAGTCGTACAAGTTCAAAGGCTTCATGACTTGGAAGCTTGCTAAGAAATTTGAAAGAGAGTTTCTAAGAAGACAATATTGCACCTTTATGCTGTGAAAGGTTATCAGCAGCCATAGATATTTATGACTATTATTATGACTGCAATCTAGAGCAATCTATATTACGATGAAGGTTATACGTGATAACTATGCTGGCAAAGTCCACAGATGGCTATAATTTCTATGAAGGTGGAAACAGTCTTACGCTCAAAATAATAAAGACTTAAATAAAACACTTGTCTCAATACGGATTAGAAAAAAGAATGAACAATATTACTTTGTGTATACATTATTTATATTACTTGCAAAAATACACCAGTCTACTGGAATAACAGAATTTTGAACCTGGCCACTGGAGGATGGTTTGTGGGGCAGGCCCGGATAAATTGGGAGGGTTGGCGTCAGGAAGCGCATCCGTCCATTAAACCCCTGCTGAAACCATTAGTGAAAACGACCGTTCAAGAGAGAAACAGCTGGAGGAGGTTTATGAAAAACAGCAACCCCGACTAGGGATGAAATCTAATTACAGTGAAGGTCAGGTTTAAAAGAAAATAAACTGAATTTCTAAAGTTTGTTACACATTATTTCTGGTACTTTCTTAAAGGACCAAGGGGATACGAAGTTCTCGATTTACAGTAACAGAATAAAAATGGAACAAGCAACATAATTTGTTAGTTCACTGAATGAACTCATCTTTAAAGAATATGATTCATGATCCTGATCAGTTTGCAAGTTTTAATCCTTGAATATCTATAATGTTGAAATAGCTTTTAATGTCTTAACATATGACGGGATTACGAATACTTTATAGACCACATATCCTCTCAGTACGAATTTCTTTCAGGTTTTCACAAAAATCCGTCTGTTCACTAAAATTCAGATGAATTTTGACTTGAAATTGCCTGAAATTTGACACTTTAGAGTCTTAATACTTAACAGAAAAATTAGGAATCTCTTAAAATTCAGCTCGCAATGATCACCTGTTTAGTGACGATATTCTTATGAGTAGCTAACTGATTTACGGGAATATTCCTATGAGTGATTAAATGACTTATGGAAATACTCTTAAGACCTACTATAACCACAATTCTCCGGTAAAGTCATCAATTATTGCCCTCTGAAAATGTGCTTCCAGTCCGAGCCTCAATTCTACCTCGCTTCCTCATTCGTTCCGAAAGGTAGAGAATGACCAGTCGAGGGAAGGAGCGGGGTGAAAAGGAAGCCCAAGAACAGAACGAAAAAAAAGGTGTTACGTAGCGGGACTTGGTTTTTGAAGACTTGCTTGGTCGCTCTTCCGTGAGAAGTAGGTACAGCAGAGTCCAGGCGCGGGGCACCTGCAAGTGACCAGGCCCCGGGCACGTGATGCCTGTGTACTCTTGGATGTTTTAGTGGGAGAGATGGTCTCTAGATACCAGAGAAGATCTTAGGATTACAAACACAGTGGGCAGTGGAATATTACTCTCTCTCTGTGCCTGTCTCTCTCTCTCTCTCTCACTCTCTTACACGCATATAAGATTGGGTTTGTTCTGTGTATATACATATATATATATATATATATATATATATATATATATATATATATATATATATATATATATATATATATGAAATTTTTATCAGTGGTAGAACGTCGACTGGAGTTGCTGGATAAGTATGTGTCGAGGGATCGTGACCCGGCAGTACCAATCCATTTATCACTTATAAATTCCCCTTCAGTGATAATTCCCCATTGGGGATATATATATATGAGGTAGTGTGAATTTGATATTAATACGACATTTGTATATTCTCATGATATATATATATATATATATATATATATATATATATATATATATATATATATATATATATATACATGCACATACATGTATATTCTGTATATATGTGTATATATATATACAGTATATATATATATGTCATCGCCAGAAGTATAACCATACACTTAAGAATCACTGATCACTCACTATCTATCCATATATGTAAACTTCAAGAAAGAAATGAAACAACAATCATTACGGTCAGGAGTGCAAAACATGAGCTAACAGATACCGGAGTGACTTATGCAGTCGTTTATTAACAAAAGATAAAAAAAAGAAAAAGTCTAGTTATCACAAAAGAAGAGAGCCGAGACGTGATGTCAAGTGAGTAAAGCAACATCAAAATCACAAAAGTCTCAGGCGCGCAGACGTTGCCATCACTCAGTCTACTATTATTAAAGGCTATTTACATCAGTTTAGCTCAAAGACACCTGCGCCTGCGCCTTGCGCCGTTGGAGTCACTGAACCGGACGAAATGGAGACTCTTGGACACCAGGAGCCTGAAAGACACGCACCAGAGTGGACACAATGACTAGGACCAAAGGATAAATGTTGACACCAACGAGCATCAAGTTTGAATCAAAGGGGAAATTCAAGACAGCTGGGCAATTTCACTCGGCTTCTCATCTCGTCCTCAGTTGCTAATTTACTTTAGCGATTTTGTCTCTTTGTTAGCCGTTTTATCTCTGTCATATTTATCAAGTCTTCGACAAATTCTTTGTTTTATTGCCTCTTCTCACAAGCCAACCATAACTCTAAACCCCCTTCTCTCTCTCTCTCTCTCTCTCTCTCTCTCTCTCTCTCTCTCTCTCTCTCTCTCTCTCTCTCTCTCTTTGTCATATCTTTTATACAATGGTACTAGGACTATTTCTCCTAAATTTTCTATATCAAGCAATAACTTATCTATCTATCTATCTATCTATCTTTCTATCTCTCTATCCTTTTCTTTCTCCCTCTACTCCATCGTGCTCACCAGTAGCATAAAGATGTTCTCCATCAGTCCATTAAGTGATATATCCTTTGGCATGTCCCCAAAAGATCGTCCCATTTGGCTTCAGATACCCTCTCTCTCTCTCTCTCTCTCTCTCTCTCTCTCTCTCTCTCTCTCTCTCTGTCTGTCCTTTGAGAAAGGGATGACCTGATTGGTCATCTTCCTCTCCCAAACACCCAATCATCGATTAGCCGCTTCTTCGTTTTTCGTCGCCTTCTTTTCCTTTCTTCTCCTCTCGAGACGATTAGATCTGTAGTATTTTCTTCACGCTACAGTTGATTTGAGGGACTTCTCAGATCAGTCACTTGAAGTCTCGCCTGTCGTCGGTAACTTGGTGCTTAAGGGATGCTTGAGTGGTTAGTTCTCTTCTATAACAATCCCTTTCTCTCTCTCCTCATTTCATTCTTTCTCAGAAATTTGATCTGTATGAATATCTCTATCACTCCTCTGTCCCTTATTATCTCGATCTGTGCTCTATCTTCCTGTGTTATGTGTAGGCCTATTGTATATTATATCTCAACAACCAGTCTAAAAGCTGACTTCAAGAACGCCGCAACATGAATAAATCGGTGTTTTATTTCTTAGCGTCCTCTTTTCCTCTTTCTAAAAGTCGTCTTTTGCATTCTCTTTCGAGTACTTTATTCATTCTTCGTCCTCTTTCCCCTCCTCCTCATCCTTCTCCCTGTAGTATATTGAGCTGTACTTTAATACTCATTTGAAAATCGCGCCTCACCACTTCAGCGCCAACTAGCAGGACTCCTTGTAATTAATAGGAAGTTCGATAAAAGGAACTCAAGTTGCAACATGGGTTTACTTTAATCTCTGCTTTTACTTCTGCTTTTGTGCTTGCTAGGGCGAGTTGCCTCCCTGATACACTACAATAAGTTTCCTGGCGACGAGGATAGGATAAGTACGGTACTCCTGACATGTTCCACAAGAACTTACTCTCTTTTGTCCTTGTCATTGTTTGGCCGCCAAACATAACATCTGGCCAGATTTTTCGTCTTTACAATACCTGAATGTGTGTCATGAAGTTGTTCAATAACATAGTTTCTCCCTGCTTTTACTTCTGCTTTTGTGCTTGCTAGGGGGAGTTGCCCCCGTGATACACTACACCCCCTCCTCCTCCTCCTCTTCCTCCTCACCCTGCCCTCCTCCTCCACCACCTCGTCTTCTTCCTCTTGAAATATTTATTTCACGTCGAGTCCATTCACGCGAATCGGACTTCGACACGTTATCCGAAACCACTCGAGTTCTTCGGGTATCCAAAGGCCAGCCAGACTCCTTGGTGGTGATGTAGGTACTGCTTTCACCCCACGGGATTCTCCTACAAGTAGCTCGGGCGAAGGGGAACCAATCAGTGCCTTCACCATCAAGTTTACCAGGTCTTGTGTTTCGGAGCGTGACGTGAAGTTGTTGAGCGTAAAACCGCTCTCGCGCTCAGATGTAGAAAATGTTCATATGCAAGTTTTTTCCTTCTAAACGTCATGAGGGGGATAGCCATCAATTATCCGTCGAGGTCGTAAGCATCGGATAAATTCCTTGTTCGTAATTTTATTTTCAAGCGTCCATTGTTGGAGGTCAGCGAAATGCTTCATGACCTCGGTGTCGGCGATCGCAAAACCACTGGAGTGATTTTCAGATTTTTGCTGAAGCGATAGAATATTGAAAGGCCTGACAAAGGTTATACGTAATTTTACATCTGTACGTACGTATGTATGTATGTGTTTATTTTTACATCTTAATGGATAGCATAAAATTTAAATCATCCTGTTTTTGAAGCAGCATTTCTAGATTTTTTATACTAAGGTGAACGAGGTAGACAATAGGAATGTCCAAATAAACCTGAATCAACCTCACAAAAAAGCAACTGTTGAGCAAATACTCAAGTGAACAGGCGAAAATGATAGAAATCGGGGACAGGAAAGAGGGCAAAGAATTCCGCAGACTGGATACAGGGGGAAGTAAAAAGGATCAGTAGGACTAACTTTCAAGTTCCACCAGTTACAGGACCAACTTGACCACTGGATAACTAAGTCTGAGCGGCTGTCCACTGAAGAAAGAGATTTTAATTCTAAAAGATTTTATACTTCTGATTCATCTCTGTTAGACTGGAAACTGAAAATAAAATTTAATTAAATATGACAGAACAGAAAATAAGCAAGGAAAACTTAGTCGTTCACGCTGAGAGGAGCTTGTTCAAATAAAAAATAAAAATTCAGATTTTAATTGGTGCAATTATCAAGAGGCAAAATTACCATACTTCTGATTTTCTTTTAATCCAGGGCAAATTAGCTACAACTTTCAAGTATAACAAAAACGAACACTTAGTTTTAAGAAGACTTTGAAGGGGAAAAGGAGAGTTAAATGTTTATCCTTAGCATTGACTACCCTACATATCAGCCTTAGATTAAGATAATTCTAGATACAGTATTGCATATTTGGTATGGAAACTCCTGAGTTGTAACTGTTCACAGAGGACGAATGGCCAAGTATGATAATTAAGCTACAGGATTTAAACTAAAATAATAATAATAATAATAATAATAATAATAATAATAATAATAATAATAATAATAATAATAATAATAATAATAATAATGTTAGAAGAAACACATCTTTTCCCACATGGAATATCTCGATTTATAAAATTAAACGAATCTTTTCCATAGATCCCAAAGAGTCATTAATTGTGGATTAATAATGCCTTCAAAATAACACTGAAATAAAAAAAAGCTAGCTTTTAAATCTGAATAAATACAACTGCCAGTTATGCTTTCGCCGACTAAAATATATATATATATATGATAATTTATGGATTATAGCATCTAATCATTGTCTACCATCAGTTGGCACTAAAAAAATATTTTATGACAAAGGTCAGGTGAGACTCTAGCAAGGATTTCTCAGTCTCTTGTTAATTCTTCACATGACTAGCATTCATATGCAAGCATTATGATATCTTTGGTTGAAGAGAGCAACTGATGACGTCATTAAATCAAGTAATAATGCACCGAAGTTTCTTCGGCGCAATCGAGTTTTCTGTACAGTGTATAATGCTATATGAAACTCTCAGCTACGTCCCATGAAACTCTAAGCCGCGGTCCATGAAACTTACAGCCACAGCCCGGTGGTGGCCTGTGTTGTTGGCACCTATAGCGGTGCCAGACGCACGATCATGGCTAATTTTAACCAAAAATAAAATAAAAACTACTGAGGTTAGAGGGCTGCAATTATGTATGTTCGATGATTGGAGGGTGGATGATCAACAGACCAATTTGCAGCCCTCTAGCCTCAGTAGTTTTTAAGATATGAGGACGAAAGGACAGACAAACGCCATCTCAACAGCTTTCTTTTACAGAAGAATAACTAATATCTGTAATATTCTGGTCATTTACACTCAGTCCACACATCAAGTGAATCCAGAAATTTCTCTCCTCGGATCTTTTTTTTTTTTTTATAAGTGACTCTTGTAGGCCTCTAGTCTGATGTACAAAGCATTAGTAAGCGTCATGTGACATTCAGTAATTAAACCTCTCTAGCTGTCGCGAGCGTGGGTGTTCTAACCTGTGGTGGAAAAACGAATGAAAATTCTCTGAAATTTATGTTACCTCTAGATAAGGTTATTCATTATCATCATCATCATCATCATCATCATCTCAGTTTCAGGAAGACTATTTCGGTGTGATGAAAATGATGATTCACCAATACAGTCATCAACAACGAGGGAATGTCGAGTCTTAATTTATTCATACCTCATCCGTTATGAAATGATTTAATATATTCCATTTTTTCGCCTTAAAATTACTGGATAAGATTACGTATCATTTCTCAATTTCAAGAAGACTGTTTCATTAAAATAAAAATGATCATTACTTCATCCTTTATCAAATAATTCAATACATTTCGGGTTTTTCTTTATTTTTTTTTTTTTTTTTTACCCAAAATTAAGTCCATCACCAGTTCGCCCGTTTAGGAAAACGGGTCGAAACAATGACACGGTCACTGATGAGCTTTGTGTCCAAAGCCTCTGCTTTATTTGGCGAATGACCCTGAATGACCTTTGAGATGCTTGTAACCACGACGCGGCTTATAGTGGAATATTGACAGCCACTCCGAAACTGCCGTCATGTTTAGTTAATTAACGTAACGTTCCAATTGCTCGATTCGACAGGTCTCGGACTAACGAAGGTGCATTGTCCCGCGAGTCGAAATGTTACGTTTATTAACCGGTTTAGTTCGTTGATTGGGTTGACCTCGTGATGATTATTTGCTAATCGTTGCAGCCCTCAAAGCACTGGTGATGAATATCACCGCGGACAAAGGACGGTGATTGATAATGAATGATGATGATAATAATAATTAGTTATCGTCATCTGACATCTGTATTGCAGTGGAAACAATAAAAGCTTTAGAGATTTGCTTAATTAGACACTAAGGTATTAAACGGATTATTATAATAAGTCACGATATAAATAAATAAATCAATCAGTCAATAAATATATAAATAGATACATAAATAAATAAATAAATAAATAAATAAATAAGGTACAGAGCACAAATAAGCGTTTAAACAACTGACTAAACATGAAAGCTTTTTAATACAAGAACGTGGAAACGCGGCCTCTGAACAAATATCTAATAAACGCCACGATCGGTGAAAATGCCAACCATTAGCTTAATGACCCGTATGCTGGCTAGAGATCACGGCCAATAACCAAATTATCAAGCCAGTGGTAAGCGCTTCTAACTGAATAACCAAAAGCAGCATTGTTGGGAGGGTAGGGTTGAGGAAAAAAAAAATTGATTGCGGTTTGTCTAGACACGGAATGGCGGTGGCGTATGCCACAGGAGAGAGAGAGAGAGAGAGAGAGAGAGAGAGAGAGAGAGAGAGAGAGAGAGAGAGAGATAATGCACAAAGCTTATCCGGGTTGCATTCCTGACATCATTCTGATGGTGAGATAAATTGTATTTTTCTTTACGTTAACAGAAGTTCCAGCCTTACCTAAAGGTTTTGGATCCTTATTGGAAAGCTAGGGCATGCATGGGTCATACTGTCCACAATGACAGGGGTTTGCCCTGGGTTAGTGCAAAAACGTTTTTTAGTATGTATGCTGAACTAAAACTGGCATGGTTTTATCCTGTGTTAGAATGAAAGCTTCATATTTCACTGACTTTTTAACAGCACTGGCTGATCCTTCATCTATATATAACTGAATGAAAATATAGAGTTTATCTTGCATTATGCATTAAAATTTGAAACACCCTGGAGAGAAAGAGAGTGAGAGAGTTTTAAATAATATTTTTTAGGGGTAAATCCCCCCCCCCTTTGGGATTTCTCTATTCTGAACACCATCAACAAAGATTTTTATCCACGAAAGGTAGTTTTTTTCTAAAACCTGAAACATGGAAACGGGTATTGTTAATTGAGCTATTTCATTCTCTATTATTAATACCGTCACCCTAATGATTATGATAATGTTATATGTAATTAAATGCTCCAGAGCAAAATCATTAAGCTTGAGGCCACTGTTATATCTGAATGTTCCCGTTAAATTATACAAATTAGGTCATAAGACTGGCATAATCTAGGCGTTGTCACCTTTAGATTGAACTTCCTTGAAATATTTGCTGAAGAGAACTAGTATCAAATAAGTGTTCTGTTAGGATAACATAGTACGTTAACTTAGCAAAGGGGTCCTGATACATTATGACGTGTAAGAGCAAATACTGAAGGAGCCGTTGTTACACAGCAGTTAAAGTGTTACATCGTAGTGATATGAGAGAATTTGGCTTAACTCGAAATATAACCTGGCCTGTAGAGGTTTACCACTTCAGGCGGTCAAGAGAGCAGAGCTCTACACTAGAACTTTCGTGTAAACTTATGTGTAGCTTCAAAAGGAACAACGAAAGGAGACACTATATTCAATGGAAATGAGCTCACTAAGAAAGGGCTTATCTCGCGTGAATAAAAATGGAAAACCTAAATGTCACTTGTAAACAGTACCCTTCTAAAACAAATTAATAATCTCAAAAACTTGTTTGTGACGCAGGAGAATGAAAGTCAAAATAGTGAAATGAAACCAGTGTTCTCACCGTCATGGTCGCTTAATTTGATATGGTTTTCATGCGATATTGTTGAGCCTTTTGCAATCTATTTCAGTCGCGAAAATTGTACGCTTTCATTTAGTACCATCAGGGCCAGTAATTTTTTCCAAACTGTAGTCCTTTTCTTTCCAACATCAATTATTTGTATTTTTATATTTAAATTTTCCCTCATTTCTTGCATTTGAAGGTGATACTTTCACTCCTACTTCGTTGGCCTTTCAAAAAAAAAAAAAAGGGGGGAAGCGTTTCTCTTAAATATTTTCAGAATTTCTGCTCCTCATCTTTCTTTTGAGGAAAAATATATATGCGTATCCCATCCTTCACTCTTTTCGATAACCGCTAATGGTATTGTGAAGGATTTAGGAGACTGCGATTCTACCAGCAACCTATTCTCCAAATTCAGTTGCATATCGTCCCACTGTCCGAACTCCCTCGTGGCATTTCCTCCAGTTCTGACAATTCCACAGACCTAATCTTTTATCAAAAAAGAAAACGCAATAAGCTGAAATAAAATGACAGTATGATCAAAGTAAATCAGACGCATTCAGTAAACTAATTAATGGATACCTTTAAAAAGCGACTTCTCTCCTCCCCGCCAGCCCCTCTCAACTACCCCCAACCCCTAAGCCCAACCTCTCTCTCTCTCTCTCTACATCTCGCTGACTCCTCCTCCTCCTCCTCCTCCTCCTCCTCCTTCCCCGGCAGCAGCCCCTCCAAAAATGAAATAAAAAAAGATGGTTGCCAATTCATTTGATTGCATCGATCCCGCTTGGCTAATTGGATGTTTTAGTGGCCCCCGGATGGAGCGGGGTCAATGGGGGAGGGGGTGCCTAAAGGGTGGGGGTGATCCTCCCCTAATTGGAAATTGGCTATTATTTACCTGTATCATATAGGAGAGAATTAAGTCTCTCTTGCAACGGTGTTAAAATCAGTTTACTAAGGGAAAATACTTTTTTTTCCCAGCGCAATATTTTCCTAATGGGGTTTGGAAACTGGAAAAAAAGTTTTTTTTTCGTTTTCTTCCTAATTTTTTTCCAATACCGAAAAGTGGAGGAGAGATCTTCTATCTGTCGTTCATAAATTAATGAATTAATAATTTGTTTCTAAGCTTTCAATAAAAAAAAACGTTCTTTACTAAAAAAAAAAAGTTATTTTTTTATACTTCTCCATTTTCAATTAAGCGAATGCAAAAGGTTAATTATTCCTGGAAACGAAATTAATTGAAACTGAGATTAAAAATGATTCGTGGTACAGTAGTCAAGGGCATGGCCATAATTTCGCGATCGTACATAACGCGTCATACGAACGGGTTTATATTTCGGTGTGTAAACACGTAATTTTCTAATAAATAAACATGTACAGTCTGCATTCATTATAATTATATTGCTTTCTTTCTTCATGGATTCGAGACTAACGTATTACGCTGGGTGAACTTATATATATTTATATGTACATATATATATGTATATGTATTATACACATACATATACAGTATATATATATATATATATATATATATATATATATATATATATATATATATATATATATATATATATATATATATACACGTCGCAGATTTAAAAAGGTAATACTCTGTTAAAAGAATGAATGACTGTAAGCATATACTGGGGTACAAGTCTATAAATGCTGATAAATAAATAACTTAGCATGACACACATATATACATATATATATATATATATATATATATATATATATATATATATATATATATATATATATATATATATATGTGTGTGTGTGTGTGTGTGTGTGTGTGTGTGTGTGGGTGAGTCTGGCTATGAGCAAGTAGGGCTAAAGTGTTTATGTACAGCTCTGTATGTTTAAAATGCAGACAAAGAAATCTTCCCTGTCAAGTGAGAACGCACGCGCTTTGTGTACCTTTAATAAAAGAAAAAAAAAAAAATATTAACCTCAGCATTACAGCCTCGGGTGCGCCTTAATTCAGCTTGTATTTTATCACGGTCTCTTAATTTCTCAACGGAAAATGTGCATAGTATAATCACGCGTAAATTCAAGATTTTTTCTCATACCCAGATTCAGAAGGAAGACTAACATAATGAAAGAAAAAGAGAAAGAAGGAGAGATTGCGTTCTCACTTTCTTCCTCGTTAACGTTACCTGCCTTGGCGAACGTACCACACACGTGATGCACTCGTTAACAATTAAGAATTGAAAACGACGCTTTGTGAATACTTCACAGCCGCGAGAGTTGATCACGTTAAATGATACTTGTTTTTAACCGGTATTACAAAACCAACAGGAAACCTGAACCGCGGACTACAAATCATATTATAATAATTTATGATTTAACAGAATTAACTCGGCGGCGGCGAGAGGGTGCCAGCCGCCATGCATCATTAAGGTCGAAGCTCCCCACCAGCAGCCGTTAAAGCTTAGCCCTTGTGGGAGGACGTGTGTAAACTCTCACTGCTGCCGGAGCGGGAAGTCGCGTCCTGGATAAATAACGGGGGTAATTTTGGGTTAATTAAGTTAAATAATTAATTGTCTCTTGATAATGAGAGCTCGGCGTTGGTCATATTGAACCTCGCCCCCCCGGTTCTTCTTCTTCTTCTTCGTCTTCGAAAGGATATATATATATATATATATATATATATATATATATATATATATATATATATATATATATATATATATATATATATATATATATATATATATATATATATATATATATATATATTTCGTCGTGCTGAGAGACGAATGGGGTCGCTGGGGTAATTGGATAGAGCTGGATTAATGGTTAATCTCCGACGGTGGATCAGAAAAGATGAGATCGCATGGATAGCAATCCATTACCAGCCCCCTCCCACCGGCGCCCCTCCCCAAAACAAAAAGCTCTTCCGAGAAACTCGGAATACTAAAGGAAGGATTCTAGGAATATTCAGATGGTTCCACACTTTAACGGATCATGACCGAACAGTAGATGACTCTTAGTGGATAACCTTGGAATGGAATGGAAGGAAAATTTCAAGCCAAAGGCCAAGAACTGGGAGCTATGAGGTCATTCAACGCTGAAACGGAAATTGAGGGTAAAAGGTTTTGAACGTGTAATTGCAGTTGCACTATGAAACAATTGCTAGCAGAGGGTGGAGGGTAAGATGGAAGAAAGAGAATATAAACGGAGGTGCAGTAAAAGGAATGAAAGGGGGTTTCAGCTAGGGGTCGAAAGGACTGCAAAGAGCCTTAAATAGCCTTAAAGAGCCTTGGTTTACCATTTGGGCAGGGACGCAGT
>NC_089768.1:22525000-22530000 GCF_040412425.1 Macrobrachium rosenbergii | reverse complement strand
TATATATATATATATATATATATATATATATATATATGTATATATATATATATATATATATATGTATATATATCTATATCTTTATATATATATATATATATATATATATATATATGTATATATATATATATATATATATATATATATATATATATATATATATATATATATATGTATATATATATATATGTATGTATTAATTTGGTATGTTCGTAAATATAACACTTGCATATAGTTGCTTTGCAAGCCATACCAATCATAACACAAACTGACTCAGTTAGTGACCATTAATATCCGAATCAATAATATTATTACCTAAATCAACAAAAGAGACTGTACCATAAAACACGCTAAGTATGTCATAAACAAGAATAGCCAAAATTTACTCGTTCGATGGAACGTACAATGTACATTTAGCAATAACGACATGACAACGGACCATAAAATTAATAAAAACTATAATTAAACAAAACAAAACTGTTCGGATCCATGAACAATAAGGAATAATTCGAAGCATAGCAACTTCATTATAAAATATAATATGACGGAGCTTCCATCACTTAACTCTACAAAGCCCTCTTGTAATCACCGCCGAATCCCCCGGGTGTCATTCAACCTTAGGGGTAAAGAAAAAATCAAGGGTGCGTTGAGGAACATATCAGTTTCATTTAATGAACAACGAAGTGAATAACCCCCTTCATTCATTCTTCGAGTTTTACGCACGTAAAACTTTCTTTCTGTCTGTCTTTCACAAACGTATACATACGGAGTTAAGGAATATATTTGAGAAACTGTCGTTAGTCCTGAAGTATGACAGATGTAGTTATTATTCGCTTGCATCTTCAAATGACTGTTCGTACACGATCAATTTCTT
This sequence comes from Macrobrachium rosenbergii, assembly GCF_040412425.1. Lineage (NCBI taxonomy): Eukaryota > Metazoa > Arthropoda > Malacostraca > Decapoda > Palaemonidae > Macrobrachium > Macrobrachium rosenbergii. The sequence continues at coordinate 22,529,126 of NC_089768.1, read as the reverse complement.
TCCTACTTCATGCGTCCGAAAAAAAGTTATAAGCAGAGCTAACGATATATTCGCGGCAGTTGGTCAAACAGAAATAAGCGGAAAATGTATTTTTTTTAAGAACTCGTCCCCTAGTGATAAATTATACCTGTATTTTGGAAGTAAAGTAGGTTGGTTTTATGCCAGTATAGGTTCTACTAATTCCTTGACTTTTAGTTTTCTGTAAAAGAAAACTATTGAGGTGGCTTTGTCCGTCCGTCCGCAATTTTTCTGTCAGCACTTTTTCTGTCCGCCTGCAGATCTTAAAAACTACTGAGGCTAAAGGGCTGCAAACTGGTACGTTGATCATCTACCCTCTAATCATCAAAAATACCAAATTGCAGCCCTCTAACCTCAGTAGTTTTTATTTTATTTAAGGTTAAAGTTAGCCATGATCGTGCGTCTGGCTACGCTATATGTCAGGCACCACCGGGCAGTGGTTAAAGTTTCATAGGCCGCTGCTCATACAACATTATACGATGTACAGAAAACTCGATTGCGCAGAAGAAACTTCGGTGCATTCTTTACTTTTTTTTATTCTAACAGATGTTCAAGTCACCGACTTCTTAGACAATTAATTAATGGAAGACTAGCATTATTATTATTATTATTATTATTATTATTATTATTATTATTATTATTATTATTATTATTCAGAAGATGAACCCTATTCATGTGGAACAAGCCCACAAGGGCCATTGACTTGAAATTCAAGCTTCCAAAGAATTTGGTGTCTCTTGGAAAAATGTAACAGAGGGCAACAGGAAATACAGAAAGAGATCAGTTATTAGAAAAAAATAAATTAACAAATTAATAAATAAATAGATAAAAACTCAACTTTCGATATTTTTTAATGCACATTTTCATTGACTTATACAGTAGGCGTTATAAAATCATTCTCACACTTGTAAGCCTATGTAATTATGCGTACACACTTACGTATACAAATATCTATCTAGTTATCTATATATATAATATATATATATTACTCATACTTTATATGTGTGTTAATTGCTTTATAATGTTTAGAATGCAATAAAAGTGGATTTCCTGTACATTAGAAAAAAATACCCAAATCTGAGTTAAAATTAAAAGCTAATCAGGGGATATGAATAAACTATCTCCGCTTGCATATATGTATAAATATAAATAATATATAAATATATACTGTATATATATGTATATATAGTGTATATATATAAGTAATTAGTTTTCAGTACCTCATTATAGGTGATATATGCTACATCTGTATAGCACTAATGCATGTACCAGTACAGCGTAATTACTCGAGTAAAGTTCGGAATGATAAAAAAAAAAAATTTATCTCTAATTATCATCCAATTACAGATGTGACCGAATATACTTCAAATTATCTGTTGGCGTGTATCTCTCATATTCATCGAACGACCAGTAATTACTTTCAACCAAAGACGGACACAGCAAAGGCCCAGTTTAATTACACATTCAGCAAGAAGCGGCATTTATAGGGTTGAGATGCATATACGGTTAGCTAATATGTTACGGATTCAAGGCTGAGGCGTTATAAAGCATCTTGTGAAATTCCTCGCACTGATATTTGTCGATTTTTGCTCTTTTTTATTCGTTTATTTTTTTACATCAAATACAATACTTTTCAAAAAGCATTCCCACTAAAAAAACAAGTAAGAAATGCTCCGAAGTCTCTTCGGCGCAATCGAGTTTTCTATACGGCCGCTACAGGGTATAATCAAGGCCACCGAAAATAAATCTATCTTACGGTGGTCTTGGTATAATGCTGTATGAGTTGCGGCCCAGAAATTTTGACCACGGCACGGTGATGGCCTGTCCTATATCGTTGCCAGAAGCCCGATTATGGCTAACTTTAACCTTAAATAAAATAAAAACTACTGAGGCTAGAGGGCTGCAATTTTGTATGTTTGATGACTGGAGGGTGGATGATCAAGATACCAATTTGCAGCCCTCTAGCCTCAGTGGTTTTTAAGATCTGAGGGCGGACAGAATAAAGTGCGGACGGACAGACAAAGCCGGCACAATAGTTTTTTTTTTTTACAGAAAACTAAAAAAGACAGTAAAAAGAACCTGTTGGTTCTTCAAGGGAACTCACCTGGTATAAGTTCGTCACATCTACATTCACCAATGGCGTCCCTTGGAAACACTTGCCTACGAAGTTCAAGATAACTATGAATACATATAGGCTACAGGAATATTGCGTGAGAAGTGTGAGGTGGTATGATTATGGTAATATCATTATTGCACGAGACAAAAATACCGCTCTTATTCAAGTTTTTTTGACGTGTATTTGTATAATAATACATAATTCTGTAGCTTCCAAGGGCGCCAGCTCCCTTAGTCAGAGGAAATGTTTCCTGCGTTTCCTAGGCTGTGATTATTCTTCGCCAGTCACTATCATAAATGATGTTAAAGTGTTACTAAAAATGCGTTATTGTATTTGTTGATAAGGAACACAGACGATCTTGGAACATCGAATGAGCTTTTTTAAGACCAAGAGCCCGATGCCACCTTAATCCAAGAAGAGAGTAGGCCTACCCAAACATCACTGGCTCTAAATCATGCCCAGAAAAAGACGTAAGTCTAAGAAACCGCATTTTAAAAAAGGAAGCAGACACACATAGTACAATTCACACATACGTAAGCACAGCTAAACTCGAGTTTTATACGCGAAAATTGCTCGAGCGCTTAAATTATTGTGAGAAAAACTAGCGGTAAAATAATGTACGGCCAACCCGCAATTCGCTCGGTGGAGAGAACGCCTCCGCAACATCCGGATCATCATCCCCCTCATGGGAACTCCCAAACTGGCTCCCGGTATCACGATCATTCTTTATGCCTTGGTATACCCTAAGTGTGTCTTGGCTTCGTAGGATGATGACAAAAATGCACAGAGAGAGAGAGAGAGAGAGAGAGAGAGAGAGAGAGAGAGAGAGAGAATTACAATTGCATAAGTATATGAAGTACCTGACAAAAGAATGAAAGAATGGGCAAGTAGATTCTATGTGTGTGTGAGTGTGTGTGTGTGTGTGTGTGTGTACAATTTTGTAGTTAATTTCACCTTCGTTTTGCAAAAACCGTGTATAATTTCGTATCTTTCAGCAAGAAACGTCAACAAAAAGAGCATTCAGCCATTCAAGAATGTCATTAACGTTATGATACGAGGAGACAGATGTGTAATTAAATACCACTTCAAAGCCACTGTGCGGTGAACAACGGCGCTAAGCAATCACGAAAAGGTGTTGCCCCCTGCCTTCGGTCAGACGGACCATCTCCGAGTCATTAATCCTGGCTTTCCCGCCCTCGGGCTGTGGCAGTCAGTGAATCCTCTCTCTCACTCTCTTCCTTCTCTTCGGGCTGGGTGATGATCCCACTAAGAGGGCAAACCTCCAGGCCTATAATTAGTGTGAGATCCTCCTCCACCTCCTCCTCCTCCCATCACCCCTCCCCCTCCCCCTCACCCAGCTCCTCACCCTCCTTCTGACCGACCACCACTACCACTACACCACCGAAGAGGGTTCGGATCTTCCTCTCACGTGTAATTTGTAGCCATTTGTCGAGCCCTCTGTTAAACTGTGTACACAAGGAGCACCCTCAGTTTGAGTTTGAGGTCTCCAAGAGATAGAGGCGGAGGTAAAGTGGAAAAAGGGGAGGGGTAAAGGGAGGGAAGGGGAGGGCTCATCTAAAGAGCCGTGTGCCGGGCCACGGGGGTACATAAGGCTCACTCGTGTGTCATCAGAGATGATGTTAATCTATGGTGAGGATTTTTTGTTGTTACTGCTTATAAGCCTATTGATTCGTCCAGTGGTTAAAAGTCCATTACCGCCTAAAATGGTTCCCTACGAACGGCAGAAGTATTAGTGAAGGAAGGGGGGGTTGCAGCCAAGATTGCAGCAGTGGTAATTGCAGTAAAACGAGTATGAATGCAAATTGTGAGACTATCGTAGAAGAGGAACTGACTGATCAGAAAAAGTAGAAAGTCGCATAGAGCTGACTGCACGTCGACGGTGGAGTAGCTCATTTCCTCTGGAACAGCAGTAGTACTCTCTCTCTCTCTCTCTCTCTCTCTCTCTCTCTCTCTCTCTCTCTCTCTCTCTCT